>NC_133868.1:12210712-12382797 GCF_044706935.1 Curcuma longa | reverse complement strand
TTTTTGGTACTTAACCATTTTTGTACTTAGGCGACCATTTTTGGTACTTAGCTGACCATTTTTTGTACTTGACCAGCCATTTTCGGTACTTGTCCAGCCATTTTCGGTACTTGGTCAGTCATTTTCATAAATAAGAGATCATTTTCGGTACTTAGCCGATCATTTTTAGTACTTAACTGATCATTTTTGGTACTTAGTCATTTTAGTACTTAGCCGACCATTTTTGATACTTAGCCGATCATTTTTGGTACATAACCGATCATTTTTGGTACTTAGCCGACCATTTTTGGTACTTGACCAGCCATTTTTGGTACTTGGCTAGCCATTTTTGGTACTTCCAACCATTTTCATAAACAAGAGACCATTTTCAGTACTTAGCCGATCATTTTTGGTACTTAGTCAACTATATTTGGTACTTAGCCGATCATTTTTGGTATTTAGCCGAATCACTTCAGTGTAATCGGTGGATGGATCGATTAACCAATGGCTAATGGTTAGTTGATCACCGGATTGATTAACAGAACCCACCATAATCGATTGCTTGATCGATTATGTACAAGTGTAATCGATCCCTTGATCGATTACAGGGCTTTCTGAGTTGCGACATTTAATCGATCGTCCGATTGATTATATGGAGCATTAATCGATCCCTTGATCGATTACAAGCTTTCTGAGGAATCATGTTGCGACATTTAATCGATCGGACGATCGATTATGGATCCTTAATCGATCTTCTGATCGATTAAGACATGCTACGACATTTAATCGATCAACCGATCGATTATATGGAGCCTTAATCGATCGTCTGATCGATTAAGCCATGCTATAATTTTTTCTGTTTCCGAGTCAGTCGACTGGAGTTGAATTCCAGTCGAGTCAATTTGGTTCTGTATGGAAATTTAACCTGTTTAGTCGACTGGATTGTAATTTCAGTCGAATCCATTTCGATTCAGTCGACTGATGTGGATGATCAGTCGAGTCGTTTAAGCTTCTGTTCGATGACAGTCGACTGAAGAAAAATCCCAGTCGAGTCGATTCTCTTCTACCTGCTTCTGAGACAACCTCAGTCGACTGATCTCTATCCTCAGTCGACTGATCAAGGAATCCGACTCGACTATCGTGTGTTTCAGTCGACTAACGCAGCGTACCAGGCGTGTCAGTCGACTGACATTACCAAATCAGTCGACTGTATTCAGAATATAGTGGCTGAAATGAGATCTTACCGAGTTCTTTCCTCGGTTTATCAAGTGCTTGGTTTAGGATTTAGGATTAGGGTTGTCGACCTTCTTGATCTTCATTTGCCTTACCTTGTAAGGACTTTTGCTCACCAAATGTTCGATCAACCTTGACCCACTTGGACTTTTCTCTTGCCAACGAGTATCTATTTTTTATCAAATGCTACTTGACGTGACCCCTTAAACACCTAAATAGGTATAAGAAATACTTAATATTAATCAATTGGTATTTATTTTGGCCTCTTAAATATAAAAAATTTCGTCATGATCTTCAGGCACGAGTAACATACCATCACTACAAAAATACAAGAAGAAAAGGGCAAGACTAATACCATAAATCTGACACTCAAAGGCCAATTCATACATCAAACATGAAATTATCATCCCACCAAAGAACACATTCATAATATCATGACATCAATTTAAAACATAATTATATCTCCATCATCACCAAAACTTAACAACTGTTATACAAAATCATCGAAACACTGATTTTGTATGATAAGTCATTTCAATCCTTTGAACAAGCCTTGTTTATCAGACAAAATGGTAGAAGCAATCCGAGCTCTATACCCTTCGATTGATGTATCCCATTCTTGTTTCCAAAATGTTGGATTATCTCGGGCAAAGCATTCACCCCATAGACAAACATAAACACCACAATTCAAATCATTTCCTTGTTGCCGACTCTTTACAGCAATTACTTCACCTATGCCAATATCACACTGTTCCACATTCCAAAGATATCTGGACAAAAATTTTGCCTGCACAACCAATTCAAACAAACATATTTATCAAATCAATCATAAAAGATGTGTTTAAATTTTTAAAACATAAAAGTAACTTATTTTTTTATCCAACTTACAAATTTCTTCGCTGCACCTTTGTAAATAGGGCTACTAATAGAATTTTTTAGCGTGAAAGATTTTTCGCTTGGAGTATACACGAGCAAGAACCAATTGTTGGATCTCTTAGACACCGGCTAGAGAGGGAGGGTGTGAATAGCCGTCCACACTTTTCGCTTTTCTTCCTTCGTCTTCGTTTAGCACAGCGGAAATAATAACTTGATCAGAGGAAGACGAAGATCAGCACACTTGACACAGGTATTTACGAGGTTCGGAGATAACTTGCTCCTACTCCTCGGCGTGTCCATAAGGTGGACGATCCCTCGATCTTTCGGCAGATCAGACCCCGATCAATATCGGCTATAATCTTCTCCTTCTCGATGAAGGAACCTCTCCACAGAATGTCTCAAAGATACAAGGATAAGCACAAGACAAGGAGAATACAGTGAATCAAAAACTGGATAACAAGAACCGCTTGCTGCTCAGCCTGTTCCTCCAAACACAGGACGTTGTTCTAGACAGAGCCAACAAGAACAGCTAGCAGCACAAGCCTGTTCCTCCAAACACAGGATGTTGCTCTAGACAGAGCCAACAAGAACAGCTTGCAAGCCGGTTCCTCCAAACATAGGACGTTGCTCTTGTTTCCTCTTCTTCGATTCACGATCAGGCTCTCGTAAGATTGGCAATGGCGCTTCTGAGCTCTCAAGGATGATCAATAGTAAATGCGTGAGTCTTTCTCCTCAGCGCTGCTTCTCGCTTCTCTTAAAGCCTCTGCTTGGTTCTTGTGCCCAACGGATCCCTGCACTGTTCTGACACCAGCTGCCGTCCGTTGTTACAGAACTCCCCCTGCAGAAGAGATCCAGCTTCCTGGTTCTAGTTCTGTCGAACTAGATGGAATTGTGTATTAGTTGCTATTCGCCCGGGCCTGATGAATGCCTTACTAGATTACACTTGCTCTGAAGCACATACATGCTGAAGTGCTGTGCAGGAAGAGTAGTAGATGGAATTTTTCTTGAAGTTGAACAATTTTGTGCAAGTCTGACAATAAGCAAACTGGATGTTCATCCAAGTATATGAAGGTATTGAATATACAGAAATATGCAACAGATGTTTTCTAACAAAAAAACACATCCAAAATAATACAATACCTTTAATTCTACTGTTCTTTAAAGAAAAATGTCTACAAGCTAAACCATCATGACCATTGTACTTGTATGGCAAAATATTACATGCCAAGAAACTATGTATATATCCATAGCTTATAAGCAGAAAATTGGAGCTTCCAATCAGTTATTTGAATAAATTGTCAAAGAATAACTATTGGAAAAACAACTACCCATTAAAGATATTGGCTGCCTATTCATCTTCCCTGCCACCCAAATGAAGCTATATATGCAGGGGGAAAAAAACACAAAGAAACTTGTATTTACTGTTGGGAAAAAAAAAATTCTCGAAGCACAAATGTATGAAGAAACTTGTATTATCTGCCAAAAACTTCTAGGGCGAAGTGGTCCATTTTGTTCACCTTCCAAGAGCCACATTGTTGTTCTCTGACTGAGGGGTATCAGGGGTAGCGTTGTCGATGGTCGAGTCAGAAATGTTGCCTGCAATAGCACTTCCTTCTCTGTCTGATGGAGCAGCAGGTTGTGTGGGAGAATCCTCAGGGGAGAGTTCAGGAACATTGGAATTAGCCTCCGATGGTTGGGAGTTTCGCAAACTCCAGTACATGATGCTGGCAGTGAGAGTGAGAATCATTTTCTGGTTTACCTGTTACAATTCAATGGATGTAAAATTGGATATGTTTTAGGGTATACAAAGAAAAAAAAACTGAAAATAAAATTATTGATCATCATCAATCTCTTTAATAACAGTCTCTTTGATTTATACAACCTGTTTAATCCAAACCCAAAATCCACACTTTAATAAATGAGTCCTAATTTGCACATGATCCATTTATAAATGAATTGACCTATTTAATTAAGCTTAATAGATCATAAGTCATAAGTGGATCATATCATATGATCTGTTGAATTAAATGAGTTAGGGCATGTGACACTATTCGTTTGAAATACAAACTATATCTATATGACCCAAACTTATTTAGCTCCACCCAAACCCGAACGATTGTGGGTCAGGTCGTGTAATAGGGTCGTGTCAACTTTTACCAACCCTACCAGCAACGTGTATCATTGAGAGAATCAAAATCTTGGTACTAAATTACCTCAATGATATCCTCAGGCAACAAAAAGACAGAGCAGCCAAGCTTTCGTGCAACACTGATGATATATGTGGCATTCAACTTCTTCTCTTCATCTACATCCAGTTTATGCAAATTGTAGGATTGTAAAGTAATTTATACAAAATAAAATTCATCCAGCAAAAAATATATAGAAATATAGTAACTAGATGAGTTTACCATTTTCGCCCTTTGTAACAACTTTCCAGTTTACAGCTCTCGGTTTCACAGCACTAAGGAGTTCTAGGAAAAATAATCCATTGGAAAAGTTTCTATCCTGCATAGGTGAAAACAGGAAAGGAAATATAAGCCTAAGGAATGCAATGCTGATAATGAATACTACTAGCTGGGTTAAACAACGACTTGGAAACCTTAAAACTATCCATCTGAGGAGTTCTGTTTGATCCTTCAACTTTGCCGTTGGCCCAGTTAAGAATATCAGCATCTGTTAGTTCTTTCCCTTGGGAGTGATATCGCAAGTTCTTCAGAAGTTTAAGAATATTGAATCGCATCAATTGCCACAAATAAGCTGAAAAACATGTGGATATGTCAATACTTATTTGATAGCAAATCTGGTTGCCATCTTTGAGATGATAAAAACAAATCATAACTGAACTGTTAATAAATCAGAAATACCACTATCTGAGAACAATTGTAAGATGAGACTAAATAATTTATTATCATATTATAGTGTTCAAAGATAACCAATAGTTTTTAAGATTAGATTTAAAGACTAGAGTTGGAGGTACAAGGGTGATGCTGATCATATAAAACCCTAGTTGAAGCAAAAACAAAAAACAAAATAGCGACAGGAATTTCAATAGTGATATAGTGCATAAAGTTTGATGGAGGAATAAGAACCATACAGCCAACCTCTAATTAACATAACTTAGTGATGTTAACTTTGGACAAACTAAATATCTAATTTCCCTATTTCTTCTTATTTTGCAATTTTCTATTTGTTGTTTTCCTGACTAAGGGACCATTAATACTATCAAATTTGCACAGTTAATATTGAGATTTTTCATCTTGTAAGTCAGAGATCAATTTCAGAAACATTCCTGTATTACAAACTTCAATATATTCTATGTAGGTCTTTGGCCTTTGCTCTCCAAAAAAAGATTCTGTTTTTCCATGTTTAATAAAGACACCATATCCCAAATAAATTCGAGAAATTAACCTTCCAAAGTTGCACCAAATTCCATGATAAGATTAGTTATTTAGGTTTTGTATCTGAATATGACTTGCTTAATAAAATATGGAAAGCAATTCTGAAAGTGGATTTTCTTTAAAACAAATAAAAATATTATTAAAGGGAAAAAGGGCATATGCAAAACATACTCAAACTGGAATGAACTTACAGAGAATGAGCTTCTTATTTCCTTGGACAATGTCATTACCAGCAACATTTACAAGCGAAAAGTTCAACTTTGTGCCGATCCTTACAACTTGATTGCAGTTTTCTACCTTTCTAAATGGCATCTTAATTGGGGGCTTACTTGCTTGCTTCCAGTTTACTGATCCAGGAGATACTTTGTCTAGTACTTCCAGAAGAACCCATCTGCAAAAATCATATCATCAAACACTTTCCAGATAAGAAAATTTATAATATCAAAATGATCTTACCCATTCCTGACATCCTCAAACACATTATTAACATATGTAGCAATACCAAGACTATTTATCCATAATCTAAAAGCTCTCTCATCTCGAGAAACCTGGATATCATCTGGCATCATCTGAGACAAGGAGATTGGCTTAGCATCAGCGGATAGACCATTCCTGCAAGTCAAATGCCATTAATGTAGCTAAGCAAGATGCATAACCTAAAAAGAACCTTAAAAGTACAGATCAAAGATTTTGGATATGAATTTTGATGTAGCTTCAATCTTTGCAAGTTAAATTCAAGGATTTAAAAACAATAAGGAAGAAACAGTTTTTTTTCATCCAAAGCTTCAATGGCCTACATGATCAATGTTTTACAACGTGAAAATGAATACACAACAGAGTCAAAAGTTGACAACAGTTACAAAGCAGCATTAATCATACTAGTTTTGAATATAACTGACTAAAAAATAAAAAATTCTAAAAAATTTAGTGTCCTAACTGACATCACTGCCTTTTTGAATAGATCGATTAACAGAAAATAACTGCAGAAAAGAAGTAAAGCTAGAAAAACATTCAGAGACTTGTTTCATAACCTACAGGCTACTACAAGATAATACATGTGAAAGGATAGAGATCATAAGCATGTTTAGGTCAGCTCTCTTAATTTATTCTTTGGACTAAAGAAGAAATTTACATGACTAAAATTGCTAAATTTTACTAGTAAATTAGACAATAGCGTATTTTGATTATTGCGACTTTGGTTCATGGTTCTAATTAGAGCATCTAGATAACCAAGGATATATACATTTGTAGCAAAAGGACGGCTCAAAAGAATCAAGTCTCACTTCCTCAAAAAGTAGTGTGGAATTAGATTAGTGGGATCATGGGTTCCACTCCCAGAATCATGTTGAAAAATCATTAGAAATAGAAATCCAATACTAGAGACCCAATGCAGTTTCACATTAAACAGTTTCACCTTGAAATCAATGCAACAAAGACATGATATTCATAAATAACTGATTTGGGTTTGTAGACATGACATTTATTTAGCTACTGAAATTATACTAGGATGACTGGTGAAAATGTTGAATTATACTTGATATATGTAGATGCTTAATGCCTAGCAGATCTTTTTTTAAACAACAAGGTGTTCATTGGAACATTAAAGCAGTTATTTCCTCTCAGAGCATATAGCAGGGAGATATGTGTAGGGTGCTATGGTGGTTGGTGTTAGAATAGTGCATATATACTAAGGCAAATACAAAATGCAGAAAGTACAGGATGATGAGGTGACACAGTTTAGTGAGCATAGATTTGGATTGTACAACTGCATGATCCTATGAGCAGAACTGACAATGTGACATGAATTGTCAGTTACCACCTATTTCCAATGGAATAGGAATTCTGAGTCAAGACATTGTTTAACCTTGAGATTGATGAGAATACAGAATAACTTCGGTAAGGACATGTGTACTTTAGAAGGTTGGTGGGTGGCTGGGAGATACAGGTGAGATTGAGACTTTCTCTTTCAATTTTATGTTTCTTGTTTTCATGTGGCTAACTATTTCTTAAAAATAGTTTTCCCTTATCAGTATATTTTTTTTGCTTGCCTTTCAGTAAAAAAAAAAAGATCTTTGGAAAACATAGGTAACATGAAATGAAGCTGCAAACCCTCACCTATGCTGGAATATTTGAGCAACAAATGCAAGATTCAGATTAGGAGAGCCTTCAACAATATCCTTTTCGCTCAAGTAGCGTTTGCAATCCAATTTCTCAGCTTGTTCAAGTACTTTTTTTGCCCTTTCATTAGGATCTTTAACATCTAAAATGTCTGTGTTGGCATGCTCAGGTGCAAGAGCTTTAAGAAGGTAAGCATATGCCTCACCGTCCTGTAGAGATGAAGTTCATGAGAATCTGAAAAACATTGCAGTTATATTATTAAAAAATTTAAGTATTGCAAAGGAAAATATAAAGTTGATCAGGTAAAGATGTCAGAGTTTTCATTGTGACCAAGAAAAGAGTTTTAACAACCAAAAAATCTTAAAAGTCATACAGTGCTGCACAATTTACAAATATTCTTATACACAACATACAGCCTGTTTTTAATTTATTGTGGTGATCTATACCTTCACATCAGAAGAAAAATTTGACACAGTTTTCTTGTATCCTGCTTTCTTCAGATGAAAATTCATCCATTTTAGCAACAATTTCTCAGGTGATAAACTGACAAGTTCGTCAACATCCTGTAGTTGTAAACATTAATATAAACACATGGTCAAGAGTTTCACCCAAATATCAATATAAATACTATTATATTAAAGTAAAAAAGTGTAGCTCATGACCTGACTATCATCTATCACCTCCAACAGTTGTGGTGTCTTCTTGAGATTGAGATCTGCTAGGAGTTGTATCTGAAAAATGATAATCGAGGAAACTAATATATCATGAATAATGATAGCTAATTAGTTTCCCTCGTGATGGAGAAAACTTGCACAAAACTCTTGTAAGTACAAATAAATATAAATCATTGATTACTAGCCTATCTTGTTTAGCAAATGAAAGCACTTCTAATGTACAACATAGAAATAGTAAATCCTGTTCCATACCTTTATAATTTGAGAAATCAACCCCAGAACCAAATGAGGCTGCAAAAAAAAAATCAAGCACCTGAGTTTTCATTAAGGAAAACAAAAATGTTAATATGTAACAGAATTGATAATCTCCCACAAATAAATTAGAGCATTACAAAAAAGGAAACATGCATTGGGATTTCACATACAACTAGGAAAGATAGAAAGGAATTAATTACTTTATGATAGTTCCTCATTGCTTAGAATGTCTCATGTTCAAAAAGAACATCAAAAGCACATTCAAAGGTATATGTGAAAGCACACAGGGTTGAGAAACATTACTGTTTATGTAAGAAAAAAAGGAAAATAAGAACTAGCAGGGGTAAGATTAGCACATTACCCATGATTAAGGATTGATGATATGTATATTACATACAAAGAAGACTTAGCATGGCCTACTAGAATGCTTTCAAATGATATTAACTGGCACAACATTTTTCACTTACCCGCCCTTCAACCAAGTCCTGTGTTCCAATATTGACAACTGTGCACCCAATAGCCTTTGCAGAGTTGAGGCAAAGAGTGTGGTTTTCATTCCGTTCCCAGGGATTGAGTGCTCTTTTTGTATTGATTGCCCTTTCATCTATAGTATTTGGTACCGCCACATTGATCAATTTACTATCCAAAACACAAAATGCAGAAAAATTAATATATTCAATTCAGTAACTTAGACAAAATACATACTATCCGTATTCAACACAATGTATGAAATGCAGCCACAATATACAATCTTGCCAGAGGTGAGGATGAACCAAATTTATTGATTTCTCTTCTTCTATCAGATTGAATATGGCAAATTAAATCAACAAAAACAGGACAAAGCTAGATAATGAACATTTTTTTGTATCATTACTGTAAGGTATAGGCAGTATACCATAGGAGAACACCATCTCTGACATGATCAAAAAGGTCATTAGTAGCAGGATCCAAAGGAAGATATTTCTTCAAAAATGAGTCTTCTCCAAGGTAACTATTGATATGAGCCACATAAGATGACTTTTCAGATTCGTTAATGGTATGCAAGAGTGTAGTAGTAGCTGCCTTCAAGAATGATGAAGAATTCTTTGCTTGACCTAATTTGGCTGCTGCTCGACTTAGTAGATCCAGATATGCCTGCACAATCATTTATAAAGCTGTACTAAGTCAAGCTTGAATAGCTAAGATAAGGAAACAGGCATCACCTTGAGGAAAGATTCGAAGTCTAGTTCCTGATTAGTTTCTGGGTAGGACTCACTTAACGTCTCTGCAATCCCTTGTTCGGTAACTAAATCTTTCAGGCCCTTCAGCTTTGCCATCAGTGGGGGCAAGTTTCCTACACTGACATGTCCTGTCTCCTTCTTTGCTGAAAGAAACTATACAACACAAACTAATCCGATAGCAGTTCTCAAATCAAAATAAAAACAACTACAAAACGAATTAGCTTACCTTAGATTTAAGACCTCGTAGCTCCACTTGAGTGAACTGACTGTGGAGCCACGGATCAGAGATGATGACTCCGATGAAATTCGACATTTTTACTTGGAAATTCTTTCAGCACGTTATAAAGATTGCTCAATACTCAATTATCAGATGGAAATGCCTGTAGATGGCGAAAAGATCAGCTCATGAATCAAGACGTACGAAAATCTCAAACGTCTTCTCGCGTCACAATTCTCATCACAAAGTATCCAAAGATCCCAACTTCCTCCATTCCTGATCCTAATAAGAAGAATCGAATCGGAAAACAACATCATGCAAGGGACATGATGATTCGGAAAGGCGTCTAGGAAAAATCAAATCAAGAGGCTACATACCAACCTGCCGAAAAGTACAAAATCACATCTTTTTCACTCCTCCTGCACTTATTCTCATTGCCGATTGCTTCTTCGCCCTTCTCGTCGTCGCTGTTCGTGTTCTTGGCGATTGAAGTTCCGAAAACGTGGGAGGAGAATGGCAAAGAGGCGGTGGGGGCACCGACCCTTGGAATCACCCGGCCGAAAGCTAAGAAAGTTGTTGAACTGGAGCATTCCGTCTCGCACTCCTTTTTTGTCTTTACCGTGAATTATACCTTACTTGTTACTGGAGAAAGGCTGGCAGCGGGCCGTGGCCCACGTGTCAGGAGTCCGGATTTGTACCTACGCGGAATAACTACAAACTTTTACTAGAGAAATTGATATTTATAAATATATATTCATAAAAAATCTTCCTTATTCATCAAAATATATATATATAATAATAAATCCTAAAGTTGATTTTTCAGTATATTGGAGTCATAAGTTGAAATAAAAAATGATTTTGTAAAATATTAATTAAAAAAATATTCTATAATTATTTTTACCCAGTTTTTATTTTATTAATTTGGAGTATTGTATTTTTTCTAGTTCAACTTCCATAATTGTTATATGATATCTTTTTGTTCAATGATTATTGGTTTTAGGAAAAAATAAATTAATATTCATCTGGTATTCCAGTTTAATATTTTAGAAAATTTTATAAAATTAAAAAATAATATAATATAATATAATAATACTTTCTAATTCTACTGTGAGAAATAATTATCAGTTTAAAAATATATACTAAATTTATTGATTGGGATTAGAAATAGAAAAAAGGGAAAAAGAAATTGTAATAAGCTAAAAATTCAAAAGGTTCCCTTTTTATTAACATTGAAAAGGTTGATCCCATTTAAATAAAATAAAATAAAATATCAAAAGAATATTCTATCTTATTTTTTTGTTATCTCTTATGGTCATGGATACTATAAGGTTGCTATATTATCTTGATTCAAATAATAAATTAAATTATTAATATTAATATTAATATTAATAATATTAATAATGATAATATAAATATTAAAATAATATTAAAGTATTTTGGCCAAATTTAAATAATTTTAACAAAGTTAATAAAAAGTATTTTAATTTTAAAAAAAATATTACATGTGTGACAAATTTGATCAAATTAAAATAATCTTACTCATAATAGTTTTGATGAAAAATACTATAATAATATTGAAATAAAGATATTTTTATAAAAAAAAATAAGAGTTTTTTTATTTTTTTTAAATGAAATATCTTTTAATATTACCAAAAAAGAGAAACAACTTATATTTTTTTGGCCCAATTATAACGTAGCCATTTAATAAGTATATGAAATGGATATATTAAGTATGTATTAAAGAATTAAAACTATTTTAAAAAATATGAAATAGTTAGCAAAGATATTATAATCAAGGAGTTAACTAACTTGTGGCAAAAGGTGAAATGCTCACTTCGGACGTCCTTCAATGTCCATCTCATAGTAATTTAAAAGAAGTAAATGATGGTAACCAAATGACTTCTTATCAAATGACTATTTCAGTGAAGAGAATTTTATTTCCTAAAGGATTATTCCTTAAGAATTTGATTTTTATTTTTACATGATAATCTAATATCAACCTGACTATGACCGAGGGAGGAATTGAACCAATAGAATTATAAGGGAATTTTCCTTCAAATCACATGCATAATATTTAATAAATATTTGAAATTAATGAAAAAAATATGAGCTTATCAGGATCGTTAAAAAAAAATCTTCTTTTTAAAAAAATAAAAAAGACATCTCATTATATTTTTATATTAATTTTTTATTTTAATATTATTATAGTAGCAAATTAGCAGTTAATTCAACTTTGTTAAGAATAGTATTCAAGTTTAGCATCCATTCAATTATTAAGTTTAAATGATGTTATAACACTTAGTTCATAGTTATTATAATAACCCTGACATAAAAATAATTTTTATAAAAAAATAATGAAATATTTTATTTATTTATTTATTGAAAGGGTTGTCTTTTACATTCCGATAATTAAGGGTTGTTTTTTAATTTTTTCCCCTACTCACTTTACTTTCCAGCAATTATGTACCAAACGGCGATCAAATCAACGGCACCCGGCGAGTTAAGTTTCCGCATCTCGGGTCTCTTGTGACAGTTATCGGATCAGGGCGGGGCGATCGCCATCAGAAATTCATTTGGGACGGAATATTAAAATTATTAAATTTAAATTATATTTTAAATAAGTCAAATTGAAATTTTTAAATTTGATTATAAATATATAGATAAGTCCACTAGTCCATTAAATTTTCTACGTTAATTTTTATTTTTTTAAAAAAATAAATTTTTTTAATCCATAGATCATCCAAGTCCACTACGGGTTGATCTATATAGAAGACAGATCAACCCACTTAAATTTATCTTAAAATAAATTAATAAAATTTTAATTTAATTCATCTAAATTTTTTTGATGAGATGCACCAACTCAACAAACCTAACTACTCCACTTCTGAGTTGCTCGCCTCCGTCCAAGGGCGGAGCCAGGATTTTTACCGAGGAGGGGTCATTTTTTAACATCGCATTGTCACACTAATAAAACAAATTTTGAATTAACTAAGAAATAAGTTACATTCAACGCAATTTAAGTTGCGCTCTTCGCTTTTTCATAGACTCAAATTTATCTATGATAGAATTGACATCAAAACTGCTAGCAATATCCTTCTCAATATACATTATCAAAGAACTTGATAAGAAATTATCTTCCATTTTGTTCCGCAACCTATTTTTCACAATTTTCATTGCAGAAAATATACGCTCTGATGTTGCAGTAGAAACTGGTAGAGTCAAAATAAGTCGAATCAATTTGTCAAGAAAAGAATAACTTTCTGATTTTTTTGTCTTCGATACGACCTGATACAAAATTATGTGCATATTAGTTAGCAATGACTAACCTTCAATAAAAAAATATTATTTTTTATATAAAAAACATACCTGGTATAATTCAGAAATATTATTTTTTTATTATTTTGTGACGAAAAATAGTTTTGTTGCAACTTTGCAACGAAATTTGCGACGAAACAAGTTTAGTTGCGAAAAGTGCGATGATAAATTTTTGTTGCTAAATTCGTCGCCATTTGACGACGAATTAAAGATTTCGTCGTCAATTTGGCGACGAATTTTCATGATTCGTCGCCAAATTAGCAACAAATTCATGATTTGTCGCCAATTTGGCGATGAATTCACGATTCGTCACCAACTTTGACAAACGAGAAGGGATCAGGACGGTGGATGAGTTAGAGCATTTGACGACGAAAGTAAATTCGTCGCTAATTTGCGACGAATCATTGATTCATCGTTAATTTGGCGACGAATCCATAATTCGTCGCTAGATTGATTTGAATCCAATTAACCTGATAAAATTAGAGTGATGGTCCTTTAATTCAGCCATGATATGGTCGTTAACTGATGCACGTCTGGGTCTATAGAATAAGTGCACATATATAGATATTCGTTAAACTTGTGCATATTTGAATGTAAAATTGGTGCACGCAAAATCTGATAAAATATGTCTTTTATTATATTTGTACAGTGCATATATGGAAGTCTATATATATAATTGATGTGACATATTTAATTTACTTAAATTAATGAACATATATTTATATTTTTTTCAAGGGGGGGGGGCCCTCCCTTTTGCTCCGCCACTGCCATTTCTTTTTATGGAATATTTTAAAAATTCAAAATATAATAAGATTTTACTATCAACCTCTTAGTTTGATGACTTAGGGTCCGTTGGAAGCATTGAAAGAAAAACTGAGGAAAGTTTTCCTCAGTATTCATCCATCCATTGTTTACTTTTATAATTTTTTATGAGGAAAGAGAAAATTAATCCATCTGTTAATCAATTTTTTTATCAAAATCGCTCCCCTCCAAATCGGACGGAAAACGAAGGATGGAAAATAAAAAGACGTAACTATCCTCTTTCTCTTCCCTACTCTCTCTTCGTCCTGCTCCAAATCAGAGCCTTCCTCGGCGACCAGCACTGCTCGAGCGCCGGACCGGAGCTCCGTTCTCCGCCGCTCGAGACTTCTCTTGAGGCCCTCGCTGCGCTCTCACTTCTGGTCGCGGCGATCTCCCTTCGCCTGCACCGCGAGGGGCTCAAACCGTGATCGCCTTCGAGTGCAGCCCAAGCACCGCAGCCCCGTTCCACGCGTGGTCGCTGCGCCTAGATCTTCCTTGCGTTGGGATCTTCCTCCCGTGTCTCTTTCTCGTGGCGTGCGGCCTGCTTCTTCTGCTCCCGACGGTCCATGCCCGCGATGAAGTCGCGCCCAAACAACAGAGACGCCTCATGGGGGTTCTGGTAGAGGGCGTTCATGTCCTGGGAGGTATCCTCCGTGTCCTCCCAGCCAAAGGAGAAGCGGAACTTCTCGCTTGGCTTGATAACCCTCTTCTTCGGTTTCTTGGATCCTAGGTACTGCTCCTTGATGGCTTCCAGTTCTTTTGTCTTCAAGCGCAGCCCAAGCACCGCAGCCCCGTTCCACGCGTGGTCGCTGCGCCTAGATCTTCCTCGCGTTGGAGGTGCCAACACTTCCGGTAGAGGCGCCGGCGTTCGAGATCCTTATATACATCTTCCGGTAGAGTAGGTGATAGATAGAGTTTGGGAGATGGAGGACCATCCCACCGAGGCGTCGGTGAGCAGGGAAGAAGGGGCGGGGCAAAAGAGAAATCGGGGCAATGGGGATAGGGTATTTTGGTAAATAAATAAATTAATTTTTTTATTTATATAAATAAATAATTTAAATATAAGAGATTTATTCATCACCCTTGTATCAAAGTAAACAAATACAAGGAAGAAAAGATTCCGTTCCCTTTCTTTAGGAATTTATTTCCATCGTGGATTCCTTGCCTTTCTCCATCCACGCTTCTAAGTAAACTGACCATTAAGCTCCCCAAATATTACTGTGTTATAATCCCTTTCAATTTAAATCCTTTTCAGTAATTGTCTTTCAAAATATATGTGTTTTTTAAACAGGGAAATAATGACCATCTCGTCAACGTTAACTATAAGAAATTCGGCAATTTACGTAGCAACAATCGATTGCTAATTTATAGCTAAATGTATTTAGTGATCGATTTGGTCGATCTATATTTCCTTCTCGTTAAATTTTAATGATGACATATAATAGTCTCAAATTAAAATTTATCAAGTGACAAGATAGAGTCAGTTGAGAGCTTGAGAGTCATTTGTCGAGCACAAAGTGGTCAGTAATCAATGCCGAGAGCTACCTGAGCCTGAGTGGGTCTGACTGTTAAGTGACTAATTGCCTAAACATGCGAGTGCTGCCAAGTGAAGGTCCACTGGTCAAGAAGCGAGAACAATTAGTCAGGAAATAACACTGAGATTGATTTGGAAAGTGAGTCGTCCGACTATTAAGTGCTGAACTATCAAGTGTGAGAGAGCATTTGCACTACCGAAGTCTGTATTTGATATAATTTTCTTAAAATAGATTTGTTCTCTCTAGTAGTATTTCAATATTACAATGATAGAATTACGATCACAACCAAGCACAGATTATTCGTGACAAATCAAATTTGTACCCGAATGCTATCAACAGATAAAGGTGGAGGAAGTGGGTGCGATAAAGGATAGAGAGCTCTATCTTTTTCTCTGCTCTTCTGTTCAAGATCGTAGCATTCTTATATAGGAGCTTCAATCCTTGATGTATTGAATGGTCGAGTAATAGTCATTCAATACCTCTGCCTGCCTAAGTCATAATACCAACAGTAGATGCCATTACCACTCGACGTGTGGCAAAAATGTTGATTGATCTTACTTTCACACATGTAGATTGGACTTGCACACAAGTTATGTTAGTGCAATCTAAATCTTAAATTCTTATCCCCTCCTGTAGATGCGCATGTGTTCCTAACTTCTACCATTGTGATTTAATATAAATTAGTCTTTATATCACTCAACTTCTAACGTGGGACTAAACTATCATAGAGTTAATTTTCTATTCACATTTCCAATCATTTGTTCCTCACTTACCTTTATTTTCGACTGCAAGTGCGAACGAATGGCTCATAAACTTTTCGAGCTAACTCAAATAATATTTAATTTATATTTAAAATTATTAAATTTAGTCAAATTTAAACCTGTTCAATAATTTTTAAAATCTAAGTCTTTTTCTTCTGCAAAAAATTCTAAGTCGAATTAATATTTGATTATTCATGAGCTTTTATTTAATATTTTAATATATTTATTATTATTTTATATATTATACAATAAATTCACATTGAAGTTGGGTTGAAATAAAACAACGTTAACGTGGATTTTTGCATACAACCTCCAACTCAATCAAATTATCCGACACAATTGATTCGTCATGCCTACCAACCTCCAACCCAATCACCATTCATCTTAATCGGCTTGTCCAGTCTAACCAATTTATTTGACCAAACTGATCGTTTGACCTATCCCAGTTGACTCATTCGCCCGATTAAGTTACATACTTTTAACTTGAGTTAGGTTCAAAATAAAATTTGAGATCGAGTTGGATTTGAAGTATTCTAGCAAAATCGGATTATGTCTTGAAATGGCTTAAATTTGTTTGAGTATATTCAAAGTGAGGTGTGACATTGATTGTACAATGCCAATCTCTTTTTGTTAAATGTGATCCCGGGGCAATGGTGCAACAATAGGACATTCGAGTTGTGATCCAAGGACCCGCAGTTCGATCCCAGCTACGACGTATTTATAGGAATTTTTCTCCAAATGGGGAACGCAATCAAAGGATGCTGGGCATCTGGATTGGTCGCCGTATGCGCTTCCCGATTTACCCTGGTAGTCGGTGGGAAATTTCCGTGGGACCGAACCGGCCACCCCAGGGATTGAGTCTATGAGACTGACTGGGATTTATCATTTTTTTATATTAAATATAGCATTTGCCAATGCAGGCGATCCATAGCAGTGCCACCCATATGTATACCACAATGCTTTGAGTTAATT
Source organism: Curcuma longa (assembly GCF_044706935.1). Classification (NCBI taxonomy): domain Eukaryota; kingdom Viridiplantae; phylum Streptophyta; class Magnoliopsida; order Zingiberales; family Zingiberaceae; genus Curcuma; species Curcuma longa. The sequence continues at coordinate 12,365,443 of NC_133868.1, read as the reverse complement.
TGTATCATCATGGTGTAATAAATTAAGCTTAGCCACCTCATTCATGAGACCTTGATTATATTTAAAGCTGTCAAACGGATCAATTTATGATGGAGTGAGTCAATCCGTCAGAAATCCATCATACGACGGAGTTAGATGAGTCGACCTACCAACTTAACGGATTAAAAAATCTTCAATTCAATCCAACTCATAGTGGATTGCATATTAGACAGATCAATTCACGGACCTATCAAAAAATAAAAAAATAGTAAAAATTTTAAAAATTTTAAATTTAGATTATAATTAAAATGGTTTAAGTTGAAATTTTTAAATTTAAATTGCGGTTTAAACATATCAAGCTCACTAGTTCATTAAATTTTCTATTTTAATTTTAAATTTAAAGAAAATTTTTTTTCTTAACTCACGGGCCAACCTAAGTCCGCCATGATGGCACCCACGCAGGTCATGAGCTAGATGAGTCGGCTCACTTGAACTCACTTTAAAATGAAATTCGCTTAAATTATTTAAGGGGAACAGATCAATCCGATGTGTCCAATCTAAATTGACGACTCTATTTATATTTCAAAACAATTAGTTAGTTAGGGCTCATTGATTAATGAAATGCCTCAATTTTTTGCTTTGTTTTGTTCAAGTTGTTACGAAGCCATCCATGGAGTTTGTGTGACAAATTTAAAATCTCTAAAATTATAACTTGATGGCTTTTAGGTGTTTTGCCCCCGAGTACTAATATTTAACAGAAAAATTACAATATCGATCGTACAAATTGCCCGGACAACTTGACTCAAGTACCATATAAACTAAACTATCCCACATTTGATACTTGATCCAAAAAACTCAATGCAAAATCCAAATCTTCTTCCAGTCACTAAACTGAAAAAAGCTCATGTAAGATGGGTGAAGATTTAGAAGATATCTCTGTGATCTTAAATATTTTATTTGTCACTAAGATGAGAGAATTATTACTCATTGTGATCTAAAAGATTTTATTTGTTACTGAGACAAGGAATGATTATTAAGGATCTTCAAAATGTTATTCATCACTATGATGCCAGAAAATCTTTGAGCATATTTTAGACATTGCGATCCATAAAATATAGTGCCTCACTGGGAGAGGATGAATTGTAGTATTTACCTATTGTAGCGTGAAAAACCTATTGGGATTGTTCGCGTCGGATGAACGATCACGAGGAAAGCTTCTCAAGTTTCCACAAACCAAATCCTTTGTTTCTGGTGTTCACTGATCTCCTCCGGCAGCGTCGCTTCTCTCACCTTGGACGCACACACACCGCAGGTATCACCTCTCGCTTTCTCTCACGCTCAGCCTCTCAAGGCTTACCTCTCCCTATTACCTCTCCCTTTAATAGGGAGAGGTAGCATTCTCCACGGAGTGCACCGTGGCGAACGTGGTTGTGGTGGTGGCTAGTTACCAAAACTGCCAATATCTCCCACTTGTTCAAGTGAAGCCACAAAAGTAAATGTTGTAACACCCCCCTCTTTCTTATACTCATAGGGAGACATTACGTACTTAAACTTTCCTTAACTTTTACTCATTAAATAAAATAACTCAAATAAACTTTTCTTTTTCTGTTTAGCATGCGGAAGCAAAAGAAATAAATATAAATTCTTGGACATAAAATAAACATTTATATAATTCTTGATCTTATTCCGCGGTTCCGCCGACACCACACATCAAACACTTCTCCAGCTGCCTCCTCTTTCCTATAACTTTTCCTTTCATTTATCTGCAATATGAGGAATGCAAACTATAAGCAACGCTTAGTAAGTACATCATCTAACTCACAAAAACCATAGAAAACTTCGTAATAACTGATTTATGCAACATGAATGTTCATATCTAAACATGTGAGGGGATTTTCAAAACATACTATTTCATAATAATTAAACATACTAAACATCCATCATTTGGGCCCTGACAAAGTACCAATGCGCGCATCCCTAACCGGTCCGGGGTAGCTAGCCACCGAAGCCGATTAGAGCGTACTAGGCACCTCGCGGCCTAGGGGCAACTTATGGAGCCCATCCCTTGGACACCTCACGGTCCGGTACTTGTCAACATCAAAATAAAGTACTTTCTTTCATATTACAATATCTTACTTCTTATATCATGCAATTCTACTATTTACATATGCTTTAACAAAATCATGCATATGCTTTAACAAAATCATGTTTATGGAAAAATACGGAAAACAACGGAACTACTCATACTGCAGGTGAGAGATGTACTTACCTTGTCTGTTCACTAGATTTTTAATGCTAAGGTTTGTGAAATCGGAGACCTTCTCCGAGGTGCTCTAGCGCCTTCTTTACGTAACCTAGCAAAAATCATAACTACAACTTTAACTGCAATCATTAATCTAATCTAATTCTTCGATTAATTATCCATTAATTAGTTAAATCCTAATACTTAATTAATCAATTATTAATTAATTGTTTAACTTAACCCTTAATTACATACTAATTAATTACTAAACTTATTAGAATAATTAGTTACTAATTGTTAACTATTTAACTCATTATTAACCAAGTAATATAAGAAATATGTAATTAAATAGATTAATAATCTACTTCACCTTTAACCTAATTAATCAGGTAATTATTAATTAATTAACCTTTAATAACAGATTAACTATTAATCAATTAAATCTTTAATTAATAACTAATCAATTACCTTAATTAATTAAGTTAATTAATTAACGTGGCTTCGTCTTCTCCACGCGAACAGGGCAGAACAGGAGCTCGGGTCGGCGTCAGCTGAGGCAGGGCAAACCGGCGGCGTCTGCGCAGTGGCAAGCGGCGGCGACAGAGGCGGCGTTGGCGGCGTCGACAGATGGCGGAGCAGAAGCGGCGGCGGCTGTGCAGGGCGTCGAACAGAGGAAGGCGACACGATGGTGATCGCGTGGGCTGCAGGGCAGCAGAGGCGGCGTTCGTTGTTGCTTCCTTCTTCTCCGGCGAAGGAAAGCAGCGGCTGCTCTGCTTCTCTGGCGAAGGGCGCGGCGGCTGGGCTCTGATCTTCTTGCGTCAGCCACGACGCGAGCGAGGCGGGCGCGGCAGGGCGAAGGCTGAGGGTTGGCTAGGGATTACACGGCTCCCTCTTAAAGCCTTCTCCCCCGGTCCGTTCCGAGTTCCTCGCCGACGGAATCGGGCGCGGGTGGACGCGGATCGCGCGGCGGACGCGGCTCGCGGAAGAGGTCGGGGCGGTGCGCAGTTATAACGAGGAGTGCACAGTAAACTCACCCAATTAAATCTAAACCACCGCTTTTTACCGGCTAAACCCAATTAAAACCTAACCTATAACTGTAGCGAACCGGGTTAAATCTTGGTTCATATGGTTTACTAACCAAATGACCTCCGATTGGACCCAAACCAGTTTTGTTTGATTCGTCTTCACGAGACGAATCTTTTCTTCTATTTTATTTTGTCAAAACCCCTTTTTATCGTGAACTAAACCAAGTTGATTTAATTTAGTTCAAACCGAATCCACTAAATAATATAATAGGATTCGACTTTAATAACCAAATTCTAAATCCGATCCATTAACCTAATTGAGCTCTTAATTGAATTTGATAACACTCATTTTTATAGTTTATTTTGGCTCTAAAACTTGATATTTTGACCCTCTCGTTGTGTAACTATTGAATATTAACACATATTGCGAGTAGGAACTTATTTTAGATCATATTGCTTATTCCTACAAATTTTGGATTGAATCTAACATTTTTTATGTATTTTTGTAGGATACTTAAAGAGCCATGAAGTTGAACCAAGTTGGAGGCATTTGGAAGTGTTTAGAGGTCATTTGGGGTGTTTCGGAGGCTCCCAGGGCCATTCTCCACCTCTCCAGGCCGTGCCCCACAAGGCATGGCCGTGCCCCATGTTGCCCAGGCCGTGCCTCATGAGGCACGGCCGTGCCTCATCTTCCCGGCCGGGTCAAGACACGTGGCCATGTCTCGACCAGACTGCACTGCAGACCAAAACTAAAATGGCTATAACTTTTAGCTCAGATGGAACCACGGGACGTGCCATATATCAAAATGACGAGGACTTCAAGATCTACAACTTTGCTTCAGAGAGTTCAGCGAAATTCGGCCTCTAAGACATGCTAAAAGGCCCCGCAATGCCACTTCTACAGGCCGTGTCTAATCACGCCCGTGCCTTTTTACCGAAGGTCACCCTCTCTAGGCCGTGTCTAATAGGCACGCCCATGCCTATTTTACAGAATAGAAACTTCTCCAGGCCGTGCCTAAGAGGCACGGCCGTGCCTCCTCTTGACATGGGCGTGCCTCACTTTTTCGGGTCCAAACGCGGCCGTGCCTCAGCTGGACTGCTCTGCAGACTAAAACTAAAATGGCCATAACTTTTTGCTCCGATCGAACTATGGGCTGTACCACCTACCAAAATGAAGATAACTTCAAGATCTACAACTTTCATTCAGGGGGTTCAGACAGGCCTCTATGCCATGATTCGTGCATCTATTTTGGGGGTCGTGCCTAAAAGGCCCTTCGCAATGCATCACTTGCCTAGAAAAACCTGCAATTTTGGGGCCGTGCCTAAGAGGCACGGCCGTGCCTATTTCACAGGGTGTCTTGCCCAGGCTGCCTAGGGCCGTGCCTATTTCCAGAGGCACTTGCCCAGGCCGTGCCTCCCAACAGATTGGTGCCTGCCCCAGGCCGTGCCTAAGAGGCACGGCCGTGTCGCGGAGCAGTTTTGGGGTATAAAAGCTGATTTTTGTGGAGAAAAGCTATTCTCTCCTTGGGATTTGCCCTAGCCGCCACCTACCTTCATTTCTTCACCACCATCTCCATTCATTGCCCCGGAAAAGAAGGCGAGGAGATTTCCTTTCTTCCATCCGACCACCTTCCATCCATCAAGGAGCAAGAGGACCTTCTTCTCCTTCACGTCATCTCATCCATCCACATCCTCTCCGGATTGCTTCGAAGTTGGAGATTCCTTCCTTCGGCGCATCATTCGTGGAGTCCGCTTCGCTTCGCATCCACCTTCGGCGAGAACCTTAGGGAGAATCATTAGCTTTACTTTTCTTCCATTTCTAAGCATAGATTAGACTTTTGGCATACCAAGTGTTTGTTTAAATTCCCCTTACAGTTTTGAATGTTGTTTGTCCTTAGATTTCTCTTGCTTGTTTCTTTGTTCATGCACTTATTTACTTGTTGCACTCTTTACTTTATTAATGCAATTTGTTCTTGATACTTAGTGTTCTTTCCATTGTTTAGAATTAGAACTTAAGACAACAACCCCCCCATCCAATCCAAAAAGAGAAAAAAAATCCAAATCCCCAATTACAATAACCACTAGAATTACCACACACCGTCTACAATCGTTGGGAGACGACTCGAGTTGCCCTATACTACTTTAGTTAGGGGATTCGGTATTAATTAAATTGACGTGCTCATTTAGACGACAATCTGAGCCACGCATCAATTTTTGGCGCCGTTGCCGGGGATTGGTAGCGGTGTTTAGGTAGTTCTAGATTGTTTTTGCTTTGAACTTTGCTTGCTAGGGAACAATACTCACCGCCTTTGGCCGTGAAATAAATCCATTTTTGGAAAAATTCCTTCATTTAGACCACCTTTTCATTTTTGCAAAAATTTACTTTTCATTTCTCAATTTCATTTTCATCTACTTTTATTGCTGTGGTGGTCGCAAAAATTTTTTAAAAAAAAATCATTTGGTGCTTCAATTCCTCATTATACTTGACTTTGTTATGCATTGTTTCTACACCTTGTTGTGTCTTGTTTGTGTGTTTGCTTTCAGGTGAGACTATAGTGCATGACATGAACATTTGAGGAGCCATTACTTGAAGACAATCCAGAGATTATCAGAACATTTCATACATTACAGAGAGCCCAGAGGAATTCAGTTCATTCCACAACAATAACATGGCCTTCTACAACAACTTCAACAACAACAACAGTACTTTCGGAGTTCCAGACTTTTCTTACCAATCTTCTTACATCAATTATCCTGAACCTGAAGTGGATTTCGAGCTTCGATTAGAGAGTCGCTTAGATGGGATTGAAACACTCATAAGACAGATGGCTCATGGTCAGAATCAACAATCAACTTCACATGCAGTTCAACCAATGCGATTTTGTGAAATATGTGCTAGTGCAACACATTCTACTGATATCTGCCCTTCACGACAACCATATGAAGGATTTCCTTTCCCAGATCAAGTGGCAACACCAAATATGTATCAGAGCAGCCCTCAATATCAGAACAACCATATGTCATCTACCTACAATTCTGAATGGAGGGATTACTCAGATTACTGAGATCTGGAAACGATATGGAAACAATTTTGCACAGCAGCAACCCAACTTTGCACAACAACCAGTCTTATTCAACAAACTTTCAGAGGCCTCTAGAATTTCAGAATAACCCAATTCAGTATGAGCCTCCACAGGTCCAACATTCTTATCCTATAAGTCATCCAGACACTTCCAGACAAGAGTTGAAGGACATGTTGCAACAACTTATTTGCAACAACAACAAAGGGAGGAACTGCCTTGCAAGACTTTGAAAGACAAATGCATCACATGGGTACTATTATCAGTCAGCTTCAGTCTCAGAACAATCAACTTCAGTCTCAGGAGCCTCCATCTCCACCATCTCAGTCATTTCTGAATCCCATAGGGGATGAGAGTGCTATTATTTTCCGACATGTGTCTGATCAGGACATGGAGCTTGATGCTGATTTATCTTCAGATGGAGATGACCAAGTGAGTGTAGGGGATGACATTGAACCCCAAGGATCACCACTATTGATTGATTTATCAGAGGATTTAGAGGACCGATATGTGAGTGTAGGGGATTGCACTGAGCCCCAGGGATCACCAATATCTACAGAGCAGACTCAGCCTGATTTAAAGCCTCTGCCAGACCATTTGAAGTATGCTTATTTGGGAGAAGATCAGCAGCTACCTGTCATCATTGCACAGAATTTAGAGCCAGAGCCAGAGCCAGTGCCAATGTCATTTCCCCAGAGAGCAGGACTTCCTGAGCTTGATGAGTTAGAATGTGATGCAGATACCTCCTTGATTGAGATGGATACCAACTCTGAGGTAATAGATGATGATTCTCATTGTATCACTGATTCCAAATGGATGCAGGATAACTTTACAGATGTAGATGACAAGGTCCAAGCCATGAGCAGACTTGTAGAAGAAAGATGCTGATTCATTTGCGAAAATAATAGAAATGGACCATCAACAGGAGGAGCTAAACCAAAGGGGTTGGAGCTGGAGCTCCTTGAAAGATGGAAGATAAGAATCTGAAGGATGTGGATGAAGAACTTGACAAGATCAGAGGAGAATGTGAAGCTAAGTGAGGAACAATTTTCATCTTCTTGTGTCACTGATGATGTTGTTGATGCTTGTGTAGAGATCTCTATATTGGAAGCAGGTCCTGAAAAATTACTTCCATCCCTTGTTCAACCTCCAAAGCTTGAATTAATTCCCCCACCAGATCACTTGAAGTATGTCTACTTGGGGAAAGAGCCAGTCTTCATTGCCATGAACTTGGAGGAAGATCAAGAGGAAAAGATTGTTGAATCTTTTGAGGCAGTATCAGAAAGGCATAGAATGGACCATTACAGATATTCATTGCTAGGTCTCAACCTCCTCTCTTTGTGTGCATGAAATCTTCTTGGAGGAGGACAAGAACCCATTAAGGCAACCACTCAAGCATTCCATGTTGTGTATCAAAGAATCCTGGGCAATTCAAGTGTTGCAACCTGGACATGGATCTAGCTGGAGTTGAGAGGAAATTAAAGATACAAGAATTGGAGCAACTAAGACTTGAAGCCTACGATAACTCATGGACTTATAAAGAGAGGACCAAAGCATATCATGATAAGCATATACTGCGGAACGAATTTCAAGTAGGCAACAAGGTTTTGTTATTCAAATCTAGACTCCAATGGTTTCCAGGTATATTGAGATCCAGGTGGAAAGGTCCTTTCTACACTATTAATATTTTTCCAAATGGAGTGATTGAGCTGCAAGGCACGACAAATGGGAGGACCTTCAAAGTGAATGGACACCGTCTAAAGATATTTCATGATGGAGCTATGCAGACGGTGTTGGAACAAGAAAAGCTCAATAACCCCATCTACCCAACTTGAGGGGAGTTCATTCGTTCTTCTTTTTATTTTCATGCTTTAGTTGTTTTGTTTTGTTTGCATACATGTTTTTGTGAATAAGATACATAGTTACACATCAGTGTTACACATAGTGTTAGGAATGTGAAAGTTAGCTAAGTTTGATTATCATGTTTTGGATTCTATGTGCTTAGATACTTTCCTATGCATATGGTCATTCTTTAAGATATGTGAAAGTTAGCTAAGTTTGATTATCATGTTTTGGATTCTATGGCATGCTTAGATACTTTCCTTGCATATGGTCATTAGTGTGGTGATGGATTCTAATTGATTGACTTTACTTGATGACTTTATACACCTAGTGAGGATGATTTAGCCATTTTTCTCCTTGTTGTGTGATATGCACTCATGTTGTGGAACTCTAGAACTTGCTATGCTTCTTTTCAAGGCCATAATATCATAGGCTACATGATGATGAAGGCTATCTTGTCTACACTTTTGAAACTCTACATTTTTGGTAACTCTAGAACTTCTTTTTGTGTAAATGCTCTCTTCTTTTACCTCATTGCTAGTTGCATTTCTTTTTCCCTACTATATGTGACCCTCTTGGTATACCTTGACTGAAATGATTTACTGTTATCTTGTTAATTTATTGCCCGAGACGGTCAAATTTTAAGTGTGGGGGAGAAGATGGAGTTCAAAGTTTAAGTGTGGGGGAGGAGAGGTTGAAAAAAAAAAAAATTTGAGAAGTGGTTGAAAAAAAAATTTTGAGGCTAGATATAATTGATAGCATGAGTGAGCCGTGCTTGATCACCATGGTTGAACCATGCTTTATTATCTTTGAAGCCATATTTTTGTTTAGAAAGATTTGATTAGTGTTGTTGAGAGACTTATATGGATAGCACATCATATCATGATTTGTAGATAGGTTTTTATTCTCTTCACATTGAAAAAAAAAAAAAAAAAAAAAAAAAAAAAAAAAAAAAAAACATTCCAAAAAAAATCCCAAAAAAAAAAAAAAAAAAATGAAAAAAAAAATTCATTGAAGAGAAATTTTGTTGAAAAAAAAATAAGATCATTGATATGATGTGCAATTTTTCTAGAAGTGGAGTGTTTGATGATGTTTAGTGAGTTGGATGCGCATCCAAGGGAGAGGATGAGAGTTGTTATCTTTCAGGGAGAAGGAAGTAGATTTCTTGTAAGCACTGTTAATGGGCATGTTTAACATCATAACAGTTCATTGTTTTATGTCTTCTTTCTTCCACATTCATACCACCTCTTTATATATCTTGTTTCTTTGTGCTTCATTGTGATATACATGAGTTGTTCTTCATGGATATGATAAGCCTTTGGAATCATGGAGACTTGTGTTTATAGTGGTGGAGAGTAGGAGACATGCAAGCATATGGTAGTGAAACATCATGAGTTGCATTGAGTGGAAACTCCATTTACTTACATGCTATTGAGAGTGAGAGCACCACCATCATACCCTTGTGAGGATTACATCAAGTTTTAGTTTAATCATGTGCTTGAAATCACCATGCTTGTTGACTTGTGTATGAATTGGGTCTCTTTATGCCTTGATCTATGAAAACTTGATAAGCCTAAGTAGCTACCTTTTACTTTCTTTGAAGTATTGATATGAGTTACTTAGGGAGATGTTTGTTTTCTTTCCTTGCCCGAGACGTGCAAGAATAAGTGTGGGGGAATTGATAACACTCATTTTTATAGTTTATTTTGGCTCTAAAACTTGATTCCTACAAATTTTGACCCTCTTTTTGTAGGATACTTAAAGAGCCATGAAGTTGAACCAAGTTGGAGCGCATTTGGAAGTGTCTAGAGGTCATTTGGAGTGTTTCAGAGGCTCCCAGGGCCGTGTTTCCACCTCTCCAGGCCGTGTCTCACAAGGCATGGCCGTGCCCCACCTTGCCCAGGCCGTGTCTCATGAGGCACGGCCGTGCCTCATCTTCCCAGGGGTCAAGACACGACCATGCCTCAACTAGACTGCTCTGCAGACCAAAACTAAAACAGCTATAACTTTTAACTCAGATGGAACCACGGGACGTGCCATATATCAAAATGACTAGGACTTCAAGATCTACAACTTTGCTTCAGAGGTGTCAAAGAATTCTTTATCTAAACAGTGCTAAAAGGCCCCGTGCCACTTCTATGCCTTCAACTAGGCCGTGTCTATCTACAAGGTCACCAAAAGGCCGTGTCTAATAGGCACTAACTGCCTATTTTACCAAAAGGAACCATCCAGGCCGTGCACGGCCGTGCCTACCAAAATGGCCGATCACTTTCAAGATCTAAACACGGCGTGCCTCAGGGACTATCTGCAGACTAAAACTAAAATGATCATAACTTTTTGCTCCGATCGAACCATGGGCTGTACCACCTACCAAAATGAAGATAACTTCAAGATCTACAACTTTCATTCAGGGGGTTCAGACACGGTTCGGCCTCTATGCCATGATTAAAAGGGACAAAGTGACAACTTGGCATTTTGGGGCGTGCCTAAGAGGCACGCCCGTGCCTCTTCCACAGGGGCAAGCCACTCTAGGGGCGTGCCTATGAGGCACGGCCGTGCCTCTCAAACAGGGGTGGCATGCCTCAGGACACGGGCGTGCCTATTTCCAGAAGACCGTGTCTTGCCCAGGGGCGTGCCTTGAGACACGGCCGTGCCTATTTCCAGAAGCGTGTCTTGCCCAGGCCGTGCCTAAGAGACACGGCCGTGCCTCTTTAACAGGGGGGTGCCTACCCCAGGCCGTGCCTAAGAGGCACGGCCGTGTCGCGGAGCAGGTTTTGGGGTATAAAAGCTGATTTTTTATGGAGAAAAGCTATTCTCTCCTCGGGATTCGCCCTAGCCGCCACCTACCTTCATTTCTTCACCACCATCTCCATTCATTGCCCCGGAAAAGAAGGCGAGGAGATTTCCTTTCTTCCATCCGACCACCTTCCATCCATCAAGGAGCAAGAGGACCTTCTTCTCCTTCACGTCATCTCATCCATCCACATCCTCTCCGGATTGCTTCGAAGTTGGGGATTCCTTCCTTCGGCGCATCATTCGTGGAGTCCGCTTCGCTTCGCATCCACCTTCGGCGAGAACCTTAGGGAGAATCATTAGCTTTACTTTTCTTCCATTTCTAAGCATAGATTAGATTTTTGGCATACCAAGTGTTTGTTTAAATTCCCCTTACAGTTTTGAATGTTGTTTGTCCTTAGATTTCTCTTGCTTGTTTCTTTGTTCATGCACTTATTTACTTGTTGCACTCTTTACTTTATTAATGCAATTTGTTCTTGATACTTAGTGTTCTTTTCATTGTTTAGAATTAGAACTTAAGACAACAACCCCCCCATCCAATCCAAAAAGAGAAAAAAATCCAAATCCCCAATTGTAATAACCACTAGAATTACCACACACCGTCTACAATCGTTGGGAGACGACTCGAGTTGCCCTATACTACTTTAGTTAGGGGATTCAGTATTAATTAAATTGACGTGCTCATTTAGATGACAATCTGAGCCACGCATCAAATAATCCAGATCTAACCATGTGGGTTGAACCTTCAACAAAGGAAATTGATGCTCCCGTGTCTGAATTAAGAGGATCAGACACTAGGCAGAAAGTCCTAGTTGTGGCAAGGCAGGAAGTCATAGTAGGTCGGGTGGACCGAGGGGCAGAAAGTCCTAGTGGGTTAAGGATTCGAACATCAAACGGAGGCTTTCCGTTTAAGATAGGCCTATGGTCCTTTGTTTGAGGGGGGGGTTGTTTGGTTACAAGGGTACAAACATAGTTCTACATCTAAAAACATATGGAAAAGATCATGAGTTTAAAAGGATGAAAAGTATCTCCATTGGCATGAGGCCTTTTGGAGAGAGCCCAAGAACAAAGTCATGAGGGCTTATGCCCAAAGTGGGCAATATCATGTCATTGTGGAGATATTTTGATTCCATCGGTACTAACACTATATACGAAAAAGCGCCTGTCCACTTATGGTATCCTTTTAAGAATTTTTTTGGAGGCGGAAAAATCCGTCTTGTAGTCTAAAATATTATGATAAAATACAAATAAGTAAGGCTTAAAATACAGACAACAAACACCCATGTAGCCGATTCGGAAGTCCTTGAGTGCAATGCACTCTTCCAGGAGCTTCCTTGGTTGCACAAGTAGGACGCCATTTGCATTCAACAACATTGTAGTATGAAGATGAATAGAAATTAGGGTTCAACTCTTATGCTGGACGTGGAGGCCATATAAAGATATTTCTATTGGTGTAGGGAGCACCAGATGATCGAACCTTGGTTTTGATGATTGCACAAGATTCAAGTTAAGTGTGTGGTTTGTATTGATATGTTTCTCTAAGTATGCAGAGAGCACAGGAAAATCCTAGTTGAGGCTAGGCAAAAGTGTACTGTGCAGAAGTCTTAGTAGGATTAAGTGTACCAGGTGCAAGTTCAAGCAGGTCAAGAGGACCAGATGCATGAAAAAAATCTAAGCAGGTTAGTTGGACCAAATACATGGTGGAAAGTCCAGACAGGTCAGGCAAACTATTTGTTTGGCAGAAAGTCTAGGCGGTTAGGTGGACCAGTTGCCTAGTAGCAAATCTTGAGGGCCGAGGATCAAGGCTAAGCGGGAAGTCCAACAAGTCCGGAAATAAGTAAATTCTCTTGAGTGGAGTGGGTAAGGGTGCGTTCTCGGTGTGGAATAGTAGGCGTCGATCTAATCCAGTATTTCACTAGAAATCCAAAGTTATGACCACTAAACAGTTTAAAACTGTTACTCCTTTTCTGCTACTTTTATTTTTGCACTAACTTGTAATGCAGGAATGGAGGGGCGGGAACTTTGATTTTGGGTGACCTTATTCGGAATCTAGGTAATCGGAGTTCAGGTGCTTGGATTGTTGATCTAGATGATCGGACATCAGCGAAACCATGCTAGCGGAGCAGTGAGGTGGCATTGCCCTAGTGGTCAGGACACCACAGCTTCCAGGCGCCCGTATTGGTTCCAAGTGCCCAGATTCGAATAAATGCAGCAGCGATCAAAGTTCATCTGAAACCTCCACATCAGCATACAAGCCCCCGAAAAGGGAATACAAGTGCCTGAAAGTGCCGAGACAGGAGTACCGATGGTGGATCGGCAGACAGCGTGGAGGTGCCTGGAAAGGAGTTCCAGGTGCCCGAAAATCCCTATAAAAGAACTTCGAGGGAGAGCCCTCAAGACAACAATTCAGAGCAACCCGACGTTTGTTTGCGCGTGAAGGATCATTCTGGAGGTCGTCATAACACCGAAGTTCGGCACCGCAAGTCTACACCATAAGCCTGTGGCTGTGAACCAAGTAAAAAACCTATGCCTCTTCGTGTTTGAATTTTTGAATTTGTTCTTATTATTTCCACTGTAAGTTTTATCTCTGCTTAATCAAATTCACGAACGTAAACGACGATTTTACGAAAATCAAGAAAATGCTACAGATAGCACTATTCACCCCACCCTCTAGCGCTCTCTTTGATCCTACAATTGGTATTAGAACGAGGAGTGTAACGCCCGCCCTTATCAGAGCCCTGACGGACGCTACAGTTTACTTCCTTACTTTCTTAAATACTAGTAATCAAATACGAACTCCCAAATTTCTTGCGGAATAACATAAATCATCTAATGAAACCGGAAGTTCATAAATGATAATATAACATCGTAAGCATGCATAGTCTAGAGATAACCATCACAGTAATAAACTAACAGTCAAACATGCAAAATGTTAAAGTCGTTCATTCGTTCCATCACGGCACTACCACACACATCTTGCATCTGCCTTGTCCTGCTGCCCCATTGCTTAATGCCTTTGGTATGGATCTGCAACATAAGAAGGAAACTATAAGCACAAGGCTTAGTAAGCTCCTTTCCTACTCACCAAAACCAGTCGTCGATTCATGCATGACATTTATATCATATGAAATCACATAAGCATAAAGCACATTAGCATATAGACCATTAGCACACATACATTCCTTATTCATAACATTGAACTTCATATGTGCATAAATCATGAAATGCTTTTGAAATCTTATTATCATAGTAGATAAAAATAATCATCATCATTGTTCTTTGGGGTCCCCCGGCTTGTACCCATTCATCTCTTTGCGCGCAATTCCAAGCAAGTACGAGGTAGCAAGTCTCGACTACTCGGTTACTAGGTCTTTGGTCTTTCGACCTAGGGGCGTTTGGCTGCCTTAGGAGCCCATCCCTTGGAATCCCTTCCGGGTTCCGGTACAAGCCATTTGTTAAAGTAAATTAACATACATGCTTTCATGTCTTTTCATCATGAATGTTCCTTATCATTTCATCTTTCATCATTCATTCATCATGGCGAACATTCAGATATTGTTTCATGCAACATGTTATAAGTTAACACGAATTCATTTCATATCATTAGCATGAAACAACACATGTCATAAATGACATCATTAAAACCTTTCTCCGACTTGAACCCTAACTTTGACTTAGGGATTATGCAGAGATTATCGGTTTCCTTTCCTTAGGGTTTTTCATTCTTACTACATGGAACAGTTAAATAACTTGTATCCCTTTCATGGTTGATTTCATATGAACCCTAGACTCAACCAAACCTTAATTGCTTAAAGTTGATCGAATCGTCTTAGAGTTCCCTTTTTAACATTTTCTTATCATGAAACCCTAATACCTTGATCATCTTAAAAGAACACTAAGAAAGGTTTAAACCTATTAGCTAGGTCTAATCCTTAATCTTGAGTTCCCCTTCATGATGATGGCCGAAACTCCCATGGTTTGAAACCATGGGTTAGACTCAACCATTTGCTCTCCTAAGCTTGGTTAAGTTCTCTAATCCTTGGAAATAAATTGCTAGAGTTAGGTCATCATTTAACTCCCTTATTCATAGGTTGGCCGAACCTCTCTTAGGGCTTGGAACCCTTGAATTGGTTGGAACCTAACCACATTAGATCCTAACCCACCATAGGAGCTTGTGACTTAGCACTCACCCTCTTGGTTAGGTTTGAAACTTAACTTTTTCCTTTTCTTTAGGGCTGGCCGAACCTTACCTTCTCCCCAAACCATGGTTTAATTCAAACCCTAGTTACATTAACACTTGTATTATGCTAGGAATCCATTACACATTGTTTGAAACCTCTATCAAGATTGGATTGTAAACTCACCTTCCTCTACATGTGTTGGCCGAATGGTGTTAAGCCACATATCATGGAGTAGATGAGTTCACATGACCCTTAACATGTTAAACCATTTCTAGTCCACAATCATTATCAAGCTCCCAACATAGGTTGAGTATCCTAAGGTTTCCCTTCATGGTTCAACTATTATAGCATGGGACTTTAAAGTTGTTCTCATGGCACTTCATCATGGTTCTTCTTTTCAATTATAGCATGAGCAACATTATTTAAAACCCTAAACCAAGTTTAGTTGTTACTCCACCTAGTTGATCATGCCATGGCCGAATGGCTCATTAGCACCCCCATGGAGTAGATTTAGACAAGTATCATGTCATGGCCGAATGGTTCGTAAGTTGAATTTGTGGTCTAACCTCCTCCTCCATACCATGGCCGAATGGTTGAGCCACAACCATGGTGTGGCCGGAGGGTTAAAACACAAAACCTAAGGTGGTCTAAGTTAGATGAACCTTGAACATATCTACTATCTTATGGCACATTCAAAATTAACATAACTTGAATTATCAACTTCTTTTTTCATGGCCGAACCTTTGTCTAACCTAACATGCATTCTAGGTTTTCAACACAAGAGAAACCTTCATTGTGGTCAATAAGGAACCCTAAGGAATTGTCAGATTTAGAAGAAAGTCCAAATTGAAAGTTCAATTAAAATTCATGTTTTGAAAAAAAATTTAAAATCTGAAACTGTTTGTTCAGTTGATTTGGATTAACCTCTTAGACACATAGGGAGTTTACTTTATGGGTAACAAATAACTCTAAGGAAGTGTCTGATCGAGAGAGAGGTCTAAATCAATGGTGCAAAACTATTTCAAAAATTATTTTTTATAAATATTTGGAAAATATTTAAAAAATCTTTGAAAATTATTTTAAAATCATGTTTCAAAATTATTTTAGAATTATTTTTTTAATTTGGGTCAAACCCTCAGATGTATAGGGAGGTTGCTTTGTGGTTAACAAAAAGCCTTAAGAATGTATCAGATTAAGGGAAAGATTCTAATTTAACCGAATAATAAATAATTTTTAAAGTTTAATCTAATTTACAACACTTTTAAAATTATTTTTGAAAATATTTTTAAAAAACTTTGTTAAAAGTCTTGCAAAACTCTTTTAAAAGATAATTTTAAAACTTATTTTGAGAACTCTTTTGAAAATCCTTTTAAAAAATTATTTTAAAAAATTTAAATCTATTATGGTCTTTCAAAAATTTTTAATACTAAGTTGTGACCATAGGACATACCTATTATATTTGAGAGGTATCCTAAGACAATCGCCTTATGATTATACTATTTATTGGATAAATAGTAATTTACTATTTGAGTGTACATTTTCTATGTGTTTAATTAAATCTTAAACTCATTTACTGAATGTCCGTAATATAATTCATAGCATTAGAGAATTTATGATTGGATCACAACCAATGAGCATCCCTACATGTGTAATTATGAATGTATTAAATTATCCCTAGTCGAGAAATTGATGAGCATTGACGTTATCGATTCTGTTGAGACTAGCACATGTTAAACTCCTTGGTTTGCCAAGAAACTGTTCTCACTGGCTGGAGACATTGGATGTTGAGAGTTAAACGTAGATGCTAGTTAAAAGTAACTAGTTCATTGAAATGACCTGCCTTGAGACTTTATATGATTCTATACATATGTCAATGAAGATCTCAGTTAAACTTAAGTGTGAGTTTCCTTTGGTTTACGGTATTCAAGTCACCTTGGTCATGGAGGCTTATACTTTGACATCTTAAGCAAATATCTCCGAGGAGATGTGGACCTGGGATGATTGGGTATAAGTTGAAGTGCCTAAAGGTGTTTGAATAGCCCACAAAACATTCACTACTCCTTGAAAAAGGAAACGTATACCCTGCGGGCGCTTGTTAAATTATTATTAAAAGTCTTTGGCCAAAGCATTACATGTCAAGAGTAAGGTACTCTTGGACACATATATAAGTAACTTGAATACATAAGACAAGAAATTAGCTTGAGTTAGGTGTGATGTAGTCAGTCTAGTGGGGACTGACACAAATAGATCATGTCCTAAACCAAGCGGGTATAAGTCGGTGAAGGGAACGAGATATGTTTCATTATTGCTGTTGGTTTTAAAATGTTCTAGAATCAATCGTTTTTTTCAATCAATTGGGAATCATGATGTACTACTAGGTGTCACTCATGATCATTTCGTAATTAATGGTTAATTATGGACGGTCGACATAACCAGGAATCTATTGGATCACACGCACTACAAATTCTTTGAAGAACTTAAAAGAAGTTTGAGAAATTGATTCTCAGAATGAGAGAAATAAAGTCGAGTTAGACTGGACAAAGGATAAAATAATGGAATTCATCTTATGAAGACGAAATGAATAAAATTAGTTTGGGTCAAATTGAAGGTTGTTTGGTTATTGAACCAAGTGATTTAGTTTTAGACTAAATTGAACCCGATTTGCTACAGTACCTGGTCTGATCTGCTATAGTAATCGGACTAGTTCGCTATAGTAAACCCTAAATTTTGGGTTCACTATAATAATGAGGAAAAACCCGGTTTGACATTTTTTTCCCTCCTCCTCGGTTTGGGCTGCCTCACGGTTGCTCCTCAACGAGATGGAATCGTGATCTCCTTGAGAAGTAGAGAGTTGGCGGCGACGAAATTGCTGGCGATCGAGACCCTACCGATGCCTTTCCTTCTTCTCTCAAGCTCAAGCACAAGAGCTGCTGTCGCGGTCGCACCCTCCTCTCCCAATCACATGCACCGCCGACCTTCTGTCTGTCACGACGATCGCACACCGCAAGGAACAGGGGAGCATCACCCATATGCCTCCCGAGCGTCGCCTGCGTGCAGTGTTGTTTTCCTTTGCTCATGGTTGACCACAAGGGAAAAGGAGCTCATCGCCAACCAGCCCTGTCGATCGCGACTTCTGTCGTCTCCCTATCATGCGCGTCGTCTGCCGGAGGAGAGGGTCTACCCTAAGCCGGCGCCATCCCTTCCTCCTTCTGTGTGAAGCCGTCGGTTTTTCTTTGGTCAAGCAATTGTTGTTGTCCACCGGAAGGGAGAAGCATGATGGTAGTTCTTCTCCTCCCTTACCGATCGATCTCTAACAGAGGGTGTGGGTCACGCACGGTGGTTTTGGGAAAACCCCGGAACTAATGCAAGGTATATGGGTCACAATCGAGGATTTGACTTGCTGTCCTCGGCCAGATGATTCAACCGATGTTGGAAACTATTTCTGACCATTAGAGAAGTTGTTTGCTATCGACGGAGTTGCAATTAGATTTTATTGTCGGAACTCTATGTAGTCGCTAAAAATTATTTTCGATCATTGGATAGATTGTTCGACCGTTGTCAATCAATCCTCGGTCATCGGACGACCATCCACTATCTTCTCGAAAGTTTGTGAAGCTCCCAAAGAATGCTCCATCAATGTCAGAAAGGTTCCTACCATTTGTCCTAAATCGACGGTCAAAGGTTGACCACCGAAAATTACACCAGGAATATGATTATCGGTAATAGTTAGAAAACCTCCGAAACGATCGCGACAAACATTGTTGTGTGTTTCTAGAATTATGTTTTCTCTCGAATCGATCGTTATCTATCATCAGCTAGTACCAAAGACGATGACATGACTCATGGCTTCAGAAGTCATCCAGACGAGAGCTTGGCGTGGATCACCAATAGAGGCGAAACTTCGAGAAGGACCGTTCTATTGATGCCAACTTCGTTCAACGTGATCAATAAGGTACACGTAGAATATTTACTATTTTGTAAAATTTTAATTTCTAATCATGTCTTGTACCTATTATTTTTCTTATATTTGCATGCGTGTGTTATAATAATTTCTTGTTAATTATTATGTTATTTCTTCTATGCATGTTAGTGAAACGTGTAAACACGTGCATTACACCAGGACAATCCCAACAAAGAAAAACCCTTGGTCTTCCTCTATTATTAATTCATTAAACATTTTAATGAATCAATATCTCATTCAAATTTGGTTGAGTTTAATCTAAATGAGTCTAACTCAAATTAGACTCAATCCCATAATCCAATTGGATTCACATGAGTCTAACTCAATTAATCCAATTCGGATCATATTTTAGTCAAACTAAAATCAATTAATCTCCAAAGCATCGTGTCTTTTATGTGTGACCCAATAGGTTTGTATAACGTTGGTAATGTTTCTAAATCACTTTAGACATATAAGCAATGAGCGGCATCTAACAATGCATCATTGCTACCTATGTGATGAAAAAGTCGAGATCTGACCTAACCTTTCCGTGACTACTATAATGTATGATGATATCCTTCTATCCTCGATATCTAGATTGATCAATGAGGCATAGACTATGCAATCCTCGATATCAATCTTTGTGTTTCTTGATCCTCGAATAAACTCACTCAAACAAATGAACTCAATATTTCATATTAACTCATTTGAGCATGGTCATGTATTTAGTAGTCCTACTCGATCAAGGGACCCACAGATATCACTCCCGTCATATCGGAGGGATAAATCTCATCTACATCACTCACATCCCTTCACATAATTCGTTACATACCCAGTGATCGCCTTTATAGTCCACCCTATTACGGGTGACGTTTGACGATACCATAGTATACAACTCCTTATGTAGGAAATCGTAGTGACTTCAGGTCTAAGGATTATTGGATCAATTCAGTATATATTCTCTAATATATAATAATGTGTCAACGTGATATCACATATCTATGACTTGTAAGATCAAGTCATCAATTGACATACATGCTAGTCTCAATGCATTAATATTGTCCTTGAATAATAATGCTTGACTAGGAATAATTGAGAGTAGTATTCTCAATATCATCTCACTATCAATTCAACTAATTGATGTGATATAGATTAGAACCTACTACTCAAGACATTATTATATTTAGTCATTTGGCACAAACATGAAGTAATATAATAATCAAACTTTACCTTTATTAACAATAAAATATGATACAAAAGTCTCTAATCAATCATCACATAATTGGTTCTAGGGCTCCTACTAACAAGTTCTATATTCAAAGAACAATACCACAATGTACTGTTGATATCACAAAATGATGGTGTTGTTATTCGAAGAACAGAACCACGGTGTTCTATTGATATCACAAAAGGATGGTGCTGGTTTTCAAGAATCAATACCACTGTGATGCTATTATTCGAAGATCAGAACCACAGTGTACTGTTGATATCAAAAAATGATTGTGCTAAAACATCATTTTAGTAATGTTATTCGAAGAACATAACCATAGTGGTACTGGTTTCAAAGATCAAAACCTCTGTGGTGTTATTGTCAAAGATAAAAAATATAGTAGTGATGGTTGTAAGAAATCAGCACAAAGGTGATAATATTTTGACGAAACCAACACCAAGATGGTTGATTTAATTAAAATAAGTAATTTATTTATTTTTAGTTATTTACTTTTTAATTTTGATTTCTCTTTTTTAATTTTATTTCATTTCCTCTCATAATTAGCTATTTTAAAAATAAAATAATAATACATTATTATTATTATTAACGTTCCTTTAATTTTATAATTTTTTATTAATCTTTTTTTATTTTTTAAATTTTAAAAAAATATGAATAAATTTAGAAGATGATCATTAATTTAATGACATAATTTTTTTTAAAAAAAGTAAATTTTTTAGATCACCAGTGACTTTTATATGAAATTTTTTGATGAAATAATTAAATTTTTATTTGGTTATTTTTGATTTAAATAAAAAAATTTAATTTTTTAAAATTAATTTAAGGTTGAAAAGATGAGAGAGATATAATCTGAAGAAATAAATGTATCTTTTGAGAAATATTAAATTTTAATTTAAGTCTGAAAAGGTTGAGAGATATAATCACAAATAAATGTGTCTTTTTGGAAATATCAAATTTTGATGCGTCCTTTGAACATTCTCAGCTTGAAGTGCGTCTTTGGATAAGAAGTCATTCAATGAACAAACTATCAAGAAACGGTACAAATTTAGACATTTAATGTTTTGAAAAAGTAAAAATGTATATTGTTAGTTAAACCAAAGATAAATTTTAAATATTTTTATTCTTATATCAATTTTGAGCTTCATTACAAATGATATTTTATATTTGTCTACACTAAAGTAGAGGGACCACATGGGAATTGATTGATGATGCCCACACCCTTCCTCACATTCAATGAATCAAATTATTTGAGAGGTCACAAATCAAAATATCCGGGCAATTTTCAATTATCCCATCATGTAGGACCCCTTTTTCCTCCCCCACCTAATTTATAGATTTTTATTTTTATGATCCATATATTTTTTTTGTCTAAAATTTGCCCGACTAATTAATCTTTCTATTGATTCATCTATCAAGTAAATCTAAAATGCAATTTTATTCCTTTGAATATTTTATTAATACATCACCCTCTTAAAGGCATAGATATTGTATGATATAAGTTGGATAAATTTCTCTTAATGTTTATTTCTTATAATAAACACAAAACACAATTAGTAAATATAGAGTTCAAATAACACAAATTTATATATATATATATATATATAATATATATATTGATCACCCTCCATGAGCACCATCGTGAGCATCAAATATAAAAATATTTTAATTTTTTATTTCCATTTCTTGTCAACTAAATACTAAATCCTAAATTTTAAAATCTAAACTCTAAGAAAAAATTAATTTTTCTTATACTTGGTGATCATGATGGTATTCACGGATGATATCCAACATATTAAAATTATATATATATATATATAATTTAATAATTTTTTATATCTAATTTATATTTTTTGAGAGTTTAATGAACCTTATTAGCTATGAAATTATATATTGTCATTTAAAATGTATAATAAATATGATGTTGTTTAATATAATTTCTGCTGACACAAATTCGCGACCCTTATTCTAACCCTGTTTAGAATAAACTTCCAACCCTGTTTACTGTCACAGTGAAATGATGTATTGCAGAGGCACATTTCCTATTTTAAATATACAATATCATTCTTTTAAACTCTAATTAGAATGATATAATTCATTGATCAGGGATTAAAATGATAAGAACTCCACAATTACAAGGATTTTTCAATGATTTTAAAACTCAAAGGGCAGTTTTACAAGGATATAGACTCTAATGTGTTGTTGCCATGGATAACTGCCCTTAGCTCCTCTTTGTGCTCTTCAAACTACAGGAAAAACAAACAATCTAATCATCAGAAGGGGGCATCGTAGGGAAAAAAAAATAAAAATGTGAGGAAAACATACAGGATGTGATGTGAGGAATCCAACGAGAGCACAGGAGGAACTGCACCTCTAAACAAGTTTGAAGCATGTAAGATGAGACCGTCACCTCGCAAACACACCACGAAATCAACTCTCTCATGAAGGTCGCTGCATGGCTGCAAAATATTTGAGAACAATTATACATCTGATAATATGTTTGGAAATGTTTGTCGGTGGATGTCGGAAAGGATACAAACTGATATCAGATCGTCGAGGTTAGTGTTCAACACTATTTCTGTAAAACGATATTGCTCCGCTACAGGTGTTTACGGATAGCAGCAATTTATTTCCTAAAATATAACGACGACGTCTCGAAATAGTAGCACTTCAAATTTCGAGACCAACGAACTTTTTTAGACTTTTTGGACTTCGAATGCAAAGATGAGATATAGACTTTTTGGACTCCGAATGCAAAGATGAGATGTATGCTTATTGAATGATTCAATAGATGAGTTGATTCGATGATTTCCAGCATCTGGAGGAACATATTTATACAAAGTGAAGAGATAGAATACCCTTTGATGAGTGACTGTGACTTTTGAGGTAGGATTTATTTGGATCGTTCGATCTGGAGGGTTGTAACCCTTCAGATCGCCCTTTAATCTCATCCGTCAGATCAGATCCAATGATCTATTCGATCTGACGCTTCAGATCAAGTCTCATAACTAACGGTTAGATTGCGACTCTTCACGATCCAACGCTCTAGATCGCATCACATGCGATCCATCACACCTCTTTGATCTAACGGTTACCATCTGTTCGCCCAGTCAGCAATCTAATCATCTCTCCCTGCCCACTCGAATGCCACATCGACACCGTCTCATCAATGCTCTTTGCGATCCAACGCTCCAGATCACATCACATGCGATCAACAAAGTACCCATTGCGTGTGTGGCACGTGACACGTGGCGAGTCGTGGGCTCGTAGGTGCGAGCACCTGCTCGTGAGAAGAGAGCACATGAGCTTTTGTATTAACTCCATTAACACAACAACATTAATAAGGAAGGAAAGCTCATTGAATTTACCGATGTGGGACTATTCCCCATGCACTTCCTTCTATAACATTAATTAACAATTAATGCTATTCTGAGCTAACTTTTAATAATTAATTTCTCATTCACCCTTAATCGATTTTGAGAAATTAATAGTCTAGATCTATCAACGCAAAACGTAGATTTTGATTTTAAAGTCAATTTTGACTTTCATCAATTGATGACGCTCCGATTTTTTACAAAATTATATTGGTCCTTTAAGGCCTAATATATCATGCACATCAGGCTCTAGAAGAACATTCATTTTCATGGTGGTACAGAAAGGAAGCAACCTGCATTTCCAAAGAAGAAAATTAAAATATTAATAAATTTGTTGATAGAACAATCTAAACTTGAAAAAGATACAGCTCCAAATCAAGTTCTTAAGAAACATAGATTGCACATTCAAATATTAGTATTATGCAAGAAAGTGTTGGACAATATTGCTAGAGATATAGGAGAATTTTGAATTTACAACATCAAAATTCAAACGTATCTATTGAATAGCTTGAGTGGATAATCTCAAACTGTCAAGCCAAGCAAGGATGAGTTATTTGGGATGGTTGGGTTGCTTGGAAGATTGGGTTGCCTTGTATGGTCGAGCCGAGCTGCCTTGTATGACCGAGCTACCATAGTTGAGCTGTCGAAGCCAAGCTATCGAGTGTCGAGTCAGTTGAGCTGGCTGAGTTCGAGCTGTAGAGGCCGAGTTGTTGAGTGTCAAGCTACCGAGGCTGAGTCCGAGTCAACCAAGCTAGTTGAGTCCAAACTATCGAGTCCGAGTCAACTGAGTACTGAGGTCGAGAGTTGAGTTACCAAGGCCGAGTGTCATGGTTGAGTTATTGTGACCGAGTGTTGAGGCATGCATAACACGGTTTCCTTAAAATAGATTCGTCTCCTCCGGTGATACTTAGAAGTCATGACAGACATCTATTTCTTAGGATACAATAGTGAATCGCGATCACAACCAAACACAGGTTGGTCGCGCCTAACTAAAATTGTACTCGAATGCCATCACATGTTCTACCAAGTGAAAAACCACGATAGAGAGGAAAATTTTAGGGGAACGAAGGTGGATGGAAATAATTTACTACACACACCATGCTCAAGATCATGACATCCTCTTTTATAGGAGCTCCAACCTTAGGCAATGTTAAATGGTTAGTTAATGATCATTTACTACCTTTACTCACTCAGATCAAAATGTCAGCCGTAGTCGATCGTTTCACCTAGGATAGCAAAATTGATTCGAGTGACAAAATGTTGATTCATTCACTTGGGTAAATTTTACCCTCAACTAGTCCAACATTTAACACGTGCAAGTCGTGCTTGCACATAAGTTAACTTGGGTCAGTGCAATCCGAATCCTGAATTTGCACCCCTTTGATGAGCGTAGATCATATATAGTATTTTAGCTTTATTTTAACGCTCATCTACTTGCGATTTATTGCATATGCTACACTTTGTCACACCTTATTCTTTTATATTACATATTTTACTTTTGCTCGGAGATCTGCTTTTTGTATATTTTGCTTAATAGGATGTGATTTAGAGCCAAAACGATGCATTATTGATGGTGGAGAGAAACAAGAAGAAATGGAGAAGAAGGAGTAACAAAGAAGGACACGGCCGTGCCTCTACCCGTGCCCACTTCCAGAGCAGGACCGTGTTTGGGCCGTGCCTATTAGGCACGGCCGTGCCCCAGTTTTTGCCAGATCCAGCTAGGGGCCGTGCCTCAAAGGCACGACCGTGCTTCATTCCAGAGTCGCGCCAGGTGTAGGCCGTGCTTCTCAGGCACGGGCGTGCCTTCCAACAGAGCCGCGACCTTCTGAGACCGTGCCTCAGCTTAGGCACGGGCGTGCCTGGCAACAGAGCAGCGGCTGCACATGGCCGTGCCTCCTAGGCACGGCCGTGTGACGGAAAGTACACGGGCGTGTCTACCTAACATTCTGGACAGTTCTGCGGACTTAAAGTAAAACGGGCATAACTTTCATCTCCGATTGAACCACGGGCCGTGCCACCCCTCAAAATGGAGCTAACTTCAAGACCTACAACTTTGCTTCAGGGTGTACAGAACGATGACTGCTCTAGGCCATGCTAAATGGCACGGCCGTGCCTCCTTACCGCGGCCGCGCTGGGTATTCTGCCCAAACTGCAGACCAAACTTCGAACCAACATAACTTTCGGCTCAAAAGGAGTTATGGGTCGGTCCACCATCCAAATTGAAGATAATTCAAATCTCTACAACTTTGGTTCAGGGTCCAATTGAAGAAAACTGGGTTTACTAGGTGAAAAACCCATTGAGGCGGAGCCTTGTGAACCAGGGATAATCTGGGCAGTTTTGGGTGAGTATATAAGGTGGAAAACAAACCCAATCTTGGGTTATCTTGGGTCATTCTCCAAAACCCTTGGTCTTGGCTTGGCGGCAGCGTCTCCCCTCCCTAGGGGAGGCCCTAAACGCTCCATCCTTCGCCGATCCGCCCTCGCCAGTCCATCTCCACAGTCCATCCTACACCGGAGCAAGAAGATCTTCAAGAGGATGCCCACGCTTCAAAGATAAGTCTTCCCCTTTCTTTGGTGGATGATGTTTACCTTGCATACTTCTTGTAAACTTCTTGTAATGGAGTAGATCCTTGAGTTTAGGATGTAGGATGAACATCTATGTAATGATGGTGATGTATGAACTTGTTTATGACATTTTCCCTATTCAATGAAATGTTTACCTTTGTTTCATGTGTATTGTGCCTTGAACGTGTTTGATGAAATGTTTGTGTGAGCAAATATGCATGATTATGAGGGGTGGATTACTTTGTAGGGAGATCCTAGGCCGTACACCGGGGCGCTTCGTGACAGGAAGAAAGCCTTGAACCGGGCGAGTCCGAAGTGATTCCTACATAGTGGTAAACCCCCATAAGGGATAACTAACGGTTACCTAGTGTTGGGAAGAGGTCTCTAAAGGGACACCTACCCTGTGACAGGGGGTAGGAATCTAGTAGTATTCTGGGGCGCCTGTATGACACAGGAAAGCCTTGAACCAGGCTATCTAGACTCTCAAATCGAGAGGTCTCTAAAGGGATACCCTGTGACAGTGGGTAGGAATCTAGTAGTATTCTGGGGCGCCTGCATGACACAGGAAAGCCTTGAACCAGGCTATCTAGAATCATCTCAAACCAACATAAGTAACATTAGAACACCATCGATTTATGCCAACAAAGCCTGACGAGGTCGAGTTGGTATTTTGGTTAGAATCCCTACAAGGTGGTGAACATTGAGAGTAAGGGAACAAACATGAATTAGGGATATCACCTAGCATTGATGTGAAATCGAAGTCCTAAACTTATCCATCTCACCCATAAACCCCAAGCCAATCTCTCTTTCTCTCACACACACAACCAAATCCTCAACTCAACCCGTTTCCCTCCGAGTCTAGATAACTATCTTAGTGACATCACTATAGCTAATACATAGTCCCTGTGGTTCGATATCTTTTTATTACTTGACGACGCCCGTATACTTGCGGGAGCCTATCATCTCGGTCTGAGATGCTCCTATATGTTAATTGGCAGCAAGGTTGCAAGGCAACATGTTTGAAAGGTCTTTCTGAGGATGTTCCTGAGCTATAATATTTTTTTGGGATGTTCCCGAGTAGGGATATTCCCAAGTCCCAATATCTTTTCGTCTTCTATTCCATCTCCTTGCTTACTTACCCTCATATAAATCATGCATACTCCATACTTCATTAACATCCGGGCATATACTAACTTTGGTTGAGAAGTAAACAAAATATTATGCAGGCATAACTGTGTTTGGCCACATCTTTGGTCGACACACATGAACCCACCCAGGTATATGCCCCCAACGTAAGATTACGAAGCACATAACATGCATCCCTCCATTTTGTTAGACCAAAAAATGATTGATGAGGTCTGACTACAACAGATGTGACCTACCATAAATGTGTTGAGAACGTAATCATGATGACCGACAACTTTCCTACATTTTTGGTGTCATTCAAAATTCCCATCGACGGGTAGGGATGCTCCTATAGTAAAGAAGTAGTGTCATAATATCGATCCAAACCCGCCAAGGGAGACGAGCTCGATCCCACGAGGTTGGAGATGATAAGAATACCAAAGTGTCAGAACATCGATCTAAACTCACCCCAGAAAAGCTCAATCCTATGAGGTGGGGATGATAAGAATACCAAAGTATCAGAACAATGATCTATACCCGCGCGAGGAGAGGAGCTTGATCTCATGAGGTCAAGGGATGATAAGTATTATATTTGAGAGGTGTCTTAAGGCAATCATCTTATGGTTATACTATTTTTGGATAAATAGAAATTCACTATTTGAGTGAATATTTCCTATGTGCTTGATTGAATCTTAAACTCATTTATTGAATGTCTGCAATATGATTCATAACATGAAAGAATTTATGATTAGATCACAACTAATGAGCATTTCTATATGTGCAATTATGAATGTATTAAATTATTCCTAGTCGAGGAATTGATGAGTACGGGTGTTATCAATTCTGTTGAGACTAACACGTTTTAAACTCCTTGGTTTATTAAATAACTGATCTCACTGGCCGGAGACATTAGGATGTTGAGAGTTAAACGTGGATGTTAGTTAAAGGTAATTAGTTCATTGGAGTGACCTGCCGTGAGACTTCATATGATTATATATATATATATGTCAATAAAGATTTCAGTGTAGCTTAAGTCCAAAATTTCCTTTGATTTGCGATATTCAAGTCACCTTGGTCATGGAGGCTTATATTTTGACATCTTAAGCAAACATCTCCAAGGAGATGTGGGCTCGGAATGATTGAGTATAAGTTGAAGTGCCTAAAAGTGTTTGAATAACCCATAGAAGATTCACCGTTCTTTGTAAAAAGAGACGTATACCCTGCGACCACTTGTTAGGATTGTTATTGAAAGTCTTTGGCCAAAGCATTACATATTAAGAATATGACACTCTTAGATACATGTACTAGTTACTTGAATCCACAAGACAAGAAAGTAAGCTTGGGCTAGGTGTACGTAGTTAACCTAATGGAGACTGACACATATAGATCATGTCCTGAACTAAGCGGGTATAAGATGGTGAAAGAAACGAGACACATTTCATTATAGCTACTGAAGGATTTTGAAAATTAGACATGAAGTAGAAGAGGAGAGTGTAGAGAAGATAGATATGATGTGCAACTTTAATTTTGAGCCTTCTATATGAAATTATAGGTTTGTATCAATTGACACACTGATTGAATTTTTGAAAACAAACTATGCTAAGTTAGGAATGCCTTGAATCTGATACTTTAGGCACGATGAGATTGAGGATCACTGTAGAAACTTACAGGACTTGAATTGGGTCCCATCAAAGCTGACTAAGGTCAACAACAAATTTTGATTGAAACTCATTGATGAGCCTAAAAGATTTGAAATTTTGAAATCTATACATTGAGTGGAAGAGGGGAGTATAGAGAATGTATAGATGGTGAACAATCCTAGTTTTGAGCCTCCTACATGAAGTTGTGGATGTTGGTTTCGAAGAATGGAGTCATAGTGGTGTTGTTTTATAAAAATCAACACTACATTAGTGATGATTTTGAAGGATCATGACCATTATAGTGCTATTTTATAAATATCAACACCATTGTGTTAGAGAAATCACAACACATTGTGTTGATTTTGAAGGATCAGAACCATTATTGATATTTTATAAATATCAGCACCATTGGAGAAATCACAATACATGATATTGATTTCATGATCAACATCATTCTGGTGTTGATTTTTAAAGATTAGCACCAATATATTAGATAAATCGCAACATGGTGGAGCTGATTTTGAAAGATCAGAACTTGTGTGATGCTATTGTTCAAAGATCAGAACCAATGTTTTAGAGAAATCACAACACAGTGGTGTTGGTTTCGAAGGATCAAGATCATTGTGTTGTGATTTGTCTAGTATATTGGTGTTGACCTTTAAAAACCAGCGCCACAATGATCTTGATCTTTTGATACAAGCACCACCACTATGTTGTGATTTCTCCAACATGGTGGTGTTGATATTTATAAAATATCACTATAATGGTCATAATCCTTCGAAACCAACACTATTGTGTTATGATTTCTCCAACACAAGTGGTGTTGATCTTTATAAAACACCACTACCGTGTTGTGATTTCTTTAACACTGTGATGCTAATATTTATAAAACAACACTACTATGGTCTCAATCCTTCGAAATCATGACCCATAACTTTATGCAAGAGATTCAAAACCAAGGTTGCACACCATCTATACATTCTTTAGAATCCTCTTTTCCACTCTATGTCTAGGTTTCATAATTCTAAATCCTCTAGATCTATCAATGAATTTTGAGCAAAATTCATTGATGGCCTTAGCTAGCTCTAATGGGGTCCAATTCAAGTCCTTTAGGTTTCTACAATGCTCCTCAGTCTTATCAAACCCTCAAATCTCAGATTCAAGGCTTTCTTGGTAGTGCACAGTCTGTTTCAAAAATTCAATCAGTGTGTCAATTGGGATAGACACATAACTTCATGTAGGACACTTAGAACCAAAGTTGTACACCATATCTGTCTTCTCTATACTCTCCTCTTCTACTCTATATCCAGGTTTAAGCATTTCAAATCCTTTAGGTTCATCAATAAGTTCCGGGTAAAATTCATTGATGACCTTATCCAACTTTGATGGGACAAAAATTCAAGTACTGTAGGTTTCTGTAGTTCTTCTCAGTCTCACTGTGGCCTAAAATCTCAGATTTAAGGCCTTCCTAGCCGTCCATAGTCTGTTTTCAAAAATTCAATGGTGTGCCAATTGGCACAGACCCATAATTTCATATAGGAGGCTTAGAACCAGGGTTGCATACACCATATTTACCTTCTCTACACTCTTCTCTTCTACTCCATGTTTATTTTCAGAATTCCAAATTTTGTAGGTCCATTAATAAGTTCTGAATAAAATCTATTAATGACCTTAGATATCTCTTATGAGACCCAATCCCTATAGATTTTTATAGTGCTCCTCAATTTCACCGTGCCCTAAAGTCTCAGATTCAAATTTTTCATAGCCATGCATATTATGTTTTTAAAAATTTAGTACAGTTTTGTAAATGGTGATGCTTTGACAAAATCAACACTAAGAGTGATGTTTTGAAGAAATCAATACCAAAATGATGATGTTTTAAAGAAATCAATACCAAGGTATGACGATTTAACTAAAGCAACACAAAGGTGAACTAAAACAACACCAAAGTAATTTTTTATTTTTAGTCATTTAATTTTTAATTTTTTAAAATTTTGTTTCATTTTTCTCTTGTAATTAACTATTAAAAAAGATAAAATAATAATAATAATAATAATCCTTTAATTTTATAATTTTTTATTAATCTTCTTTTTGTATTTTTAAATTTTTAAATTTTTTATTAAAATTTTAAAATTAAAAAAATATAGATAAATATAAGAGATTTTCGTGAGTTTAATAACGTATAATTTTTTAAAAATAATTTTTTTAAGATCATTATTGACTTTTGTATGAGAGTTTGTTATGAAATAATAAAATTTTTATTTTTTTTATTTAGTTTGATTTAATTAATTTGATTCAATTTAAATAAATAAATAAATAAATATTTTATTTAAAATTGAAAGACGGAAAAGATAATTTTAGAATTAAGTGTCTTTTTTTTATAAATATAAAAGTATGATACGATCCTTTAAAATTTCGAACTTTAAATGCGTACTGTATTAAAATTTTTTCTTCGAATAATTAATTTATTTTGCTCCTAGTAGGGGCCCCAAAATGGGAAGTCGGTGGCAACTCTGCAATTACCTCTCAGAGCAACCCGAGAGCAGTCACGCCGTAACTCATAAGGAAGCCCGTCGTTCCTTCCGCGTCGCCAGCTTTAAAATAGTAGACGGCGGCGAGGGTTTCCTGGGTTCAGCTATCGTCGGATCGGAGCCGATTCCATCGTCGCGTGTTCGAAATGGGGTTCGTATCCTTCGCTGGGAGAGTGCTCTTCGCGTCCGCCTTCCTTCTCTCCGCTTACCAGGAGTAGTCATCGCTCTTACTCACTTCCATTTCTCTCAGTTTTAGTTTCTCGTTGCTCTTCTTCTCAGTTTTCAGTCGCTAGGTTACGTTGGTCGTCTAAATTTTTCGTCGATATTGACTCAGCTGTGAAAGTTCGTGGCATTTGTCTCTAGCCACGAAATTTCGCTTTTGATGTATTTACTAGGGTTTACGAAATCTCGTTTGCCCATACTTCGAGGTATGAAGATTTTGTCTCCTCGATCTTTGCTCGTGAATTCTTATTGTTTCTTCGTTTACTGTTTTATATCGTGATTAGCTAGCTTGTATCTGTCTTTGCGCAACTCTTTCCCATTTTGCGTCATTGGGTCTGATAATCTGTTTGGCTGTAGTATTTGGCTGCAGAAAATCGAATCATTTTTAATAACTGAACGTGCACGCAAGCTACTGTATTTAAATTTGTGTCATCGAATGACAATAATAGGAACTAAAAGCTGTAATAAATGATTAGGAGAGGTTTGGTTGCCGCGTAGTGTCTAAGAATCTGATGGTCAATTGTTATTGTTTTCAGATGCAGCATATATCTAATATATTTGATCAGTACTATTTGACCTGTTGTTACTTAGAGGTGTCATATGTTGACCATTGAACCATGTTGAGAATTTGAAGCTCTTATAGGTTTGAGACGCCAATATAATCGTTAATGTCTTATGATCTGGAGGTGGATTCTTATCAAAGGTTGATTGACTTAATTTGTGCTGGTTCCTGCTAGTGTTGTAGCAGGCAATTATTTAGCATCAGTGCCTCACTTTGCCACTTTGTGAAATGGTTGGAACAGATTTACTTGTGTCAATCTAAAAATTGAAAACCTAACTTATGACTTTATTGTTTGCAAAGAATGCCAAGTTCCAATCACACATTTGTTTTAATAAAAATTTCTCCACTGAAAGTTTGACTTTCTTTGATGCTCTCTAGAATAAAAGAATTAGCTCTAGTTGTTGGAAAGCTTCTTATATGTAAGAATCATTTGAAATAAAAGTATGTTTGTCCTAAAACATCAATTTTGTAGAGATTTAATATGCTTAATTTATATCAGCAGAATCATGGTTTTAGAAATTAGCCTAGGTGGTTGCTTAAGCGGTTTTGACCAGGGACCATCTCACCTAGAGGGCAGACAGGCCCCTATTAGGCAGCCCATGTGGCTCACCTAGGCATCCTAAGTGGTTAGCCTGAGTGCCCAGGGGGATTTTTTTTTCTTTTGCTTTGGCATGCTTGATACCAAAGGTGACCCTAATTTATATCAAACAGCTGCCTCAACTCCTCTCTTTACTTGCTCAAATGCTTCTTTCCATGTATTGCTGTATTTTCACCCAGTCTTTAGGCTATGATGTCTGGGGAATTTCTGGATGTGATTTTCCCTTCTCTCTTCTCTAGGTATGTTTCCTAGGTTTTTTTTTCTTTTTCCAGTTGATTTAATCACTGAATTATTCATTTGTTCCTTTTAAATTGTGTCGTAAGTTGACTTTTAAATTGTTCATTGAGTTTTCTTTTGACCTTTGATAATGTGATGATGCCTACGAAAAAATTTAACCAATATATGTTAAATTTTATGATATTTTACTGCTCTGTACACGTACTATAAAAATGATATGTTTTATTGGTATGTGTGAATGCCTAGCACATGGAACCACCTTTGAATACCTTAAGCAAAATATGTCTTATGGTTGATATATTGTGAAACTAGTTGTTCACCTTTTCTCTATAGCAGCTATATTCCAAGTAATTGGCACCAAATAGTCAAAACATATGGTTAATTTTGCTGTTGCAGTTGTTCATCTTTTGCTTCATGATTTCTTAATTACTAAGTTGATTTGTGTCATTTTACTAGTAAATTAGGTGGGCCGTTTGTTGCTGATTTGGTCTATTCTAGCATACAAGCAAATTCAAACATTGAGCTAGTGCCTAACTATCTGCAAGTAAAGATAATTTAGAGCCTCATAGGTATCATTAAATTGATCTCTGAACACGTATGTGGAAAAAATACCTTAATCTACTAATCTTTACATTAGCTTGAGCATACAATCTTTGAATCAAGTGATTTGTTGTAACCTAAATCTTACTTATCATTTATGCCAACCTTTTAACTTTTGTCATAGTCAGGCAACCTTGATTGCTTGCAAGTTTGTTCAATTTATGTCAAGCTTCAGTTCTCTGAATAGTGTGTCTAAGCTTAGCTTGATCCAACCCGAAGTGTTTGATTCTCCTTATTGGTGCTCATTGTTAATATTATCAAAGATATAGACTTGCATCAAGTTTGATGGAGGAATAAGATCCATTCTGGCTGGGATTAACATGTTGGTCGGTGGCTGTAGTGGCTGATATTTACCGTCGGGTACGGTATAATACCGGAATTTTTCGGTATCGGTAACGGTACGAAATTATTATTGCATTTCGGTATTGATATACCGTACCGAAATTATCAGTATCATATTTTCGATGTAGGTATTTCGGTATACTAGAAGTTACCGAATTTTCGGTATGGTAACATAGATTTTTTTATGCTATACGGTATCAAAATTCGTAAAACGATATTGCTACCAATCTTCAAATCTGATCTGATCACAATATGATTTCATCTCTTCCCATCTCCAACTGCAGATATATTCAAGTTGATTTCTTGAGGATGATATTTTTCTTGTACAATTGCATCCTCGTTTCATGTCTTGTGAAATTAAGAGAAATTTGTGCACTGGCACACCTTTCATCGTCATTTACGTGATTTGATATTCATTATGTTGCCATGACTTTTGGATATGGAGGTGCTTCTTACATTTCAAAAAGTATTTTTTTTCTGGTTGTGAGGGATATAGGCAGCAATAGTTCTTGCTAGATAGGAATTTATCAGAAGTCAACCACCCAACTATTTGTGGCCAGCTGCATTGATTTTTTTAATGCATTGTTAAAATTTAAAATTGTATTCGTCAAAGATAAAAAATTAAAAAATAAATTAAAAGAGATTTGAAAAGGAAAAAAATGAATTATTTTAAGCTTAGATTGGAATTCCGTTTCACACATTCCATGTGAAAGTAAGTTTTTGCCTAAAATGAAAGAAATATAGAGAAAAATTGCAGAAAGATTTTTCTGGATTTTTCCTTCCCTCTAGCTTATCTGTAAAAAAATATGGAGGAAAAGTGCAAAGCGAAAAATTTCTATACCTTATTTACTTTTAATTTTTTACTCTAAAGGTCACATCTCAAGAAGCACAATGATTTAGTATCTCAATTAATCTCTTACCTCACCATCTAATAGACTAGTTGATGCAACACAAGCACAGTAGGGTAGAAGATGCCTCAAACAATTATCTTCTAGAGGAGAGTCTCAAAAAT
This sequence comes from Curcuma longa, assembly GCF_044706935.1. Lineage (NCBI taxonomy): Eukaryota > Viridiplantae > Streptophyta > Magnoliopsida > Zingiberales > Zingiberaceae > Curcuma > Curcuma longa. Next base: position 12,330,328 of record NC_133868.1, on the reverse strand, counting down.
ATAATTTATTGGTTGAATGTATTACTGTTAAATGAGTGAAACAATAGGCTGAGATCTTGTTTATAGACTCTTTATAATAATTGATAAGTTTAATTTTTTTAATACAAATTTAGCTTAGATCATACACTAATTTAATTGTTTGTGTGATTGATTTTAGGTGAAAAAACTCTAAAATTAGGGCTTGATGGGGCATTTATGGGAAGTAGACTCAGCTTGAATACTCTGATGTTTTGCATATAACTTCCTCTATACAACTCGAATTGGCATAAGTTTTGAAGCTATGGAATGCTAAGAGATAGGCTACAACTTTAATGATAACACCTCAAGTTGGTTTAGCTATTAAAGGATCGAAAATACATCATAAGATGGTTTATGATTGAGATTTATGAGGGGATTTTTAGAGAATACCCAAGGTTATGACCTAAACCCTAAACAAAGCTATGAGAGGAGGTTTACAACAACTTTAGAGGGAATTCTGCATGGATTTTGGCAAGGGATCCATGTGGGAGTTTGGCAAGGCTAGGAACAAGCCTTTCAATTAATGAGAGACATCTTCATTGAGGTTTTCTTGCCTCTTTTTTCTATTATTTCAATAACTAGACCATGTTTCCCTATTTTTATTGTGTTTTCTTAATAACAATCATGAACTAAAAGGTTGAATGTCTTGGATTAATCATGAACTAAAAGGTTGAATGTCTTGGATTAGTCAAGGTCATTATTTTTTGATTTATGAACTGAGTGTTCATTGTTTAATTCATATGCTAGATGTTTGTTTTCAGTTGGCTACCAATAATTTGATTGTGTGGGTTAATTTGCAAAGTGAGAGGGAACTTATTAACCTAGATATGATGAATCAATTGATATTGTAAGGGAGATTAAGATAAATCTATTGCCTTTTTCTTGCCTACCTCGATAAGTCTTGACCTTAATGCAATTTGTTTTAACCTGTAGATAGAGAGAAAATAGGTTTGAATAATTCAAGATAGACTTAATTTGACTTGGCAAAGAGGTTTAAGTTAAGTACTGGGTTGGCTGGACAAAAAACTTGCATAACTGATATAATTTTCAACTTAGGGTTTCAATAAGGTCTTGATTGAGTGCTTATTCAAGTCCTTGAGTTTTATCAATTGACTGTTGATTGATCCATTATTGTTTGTGTTAATATTGTTAGTTTTGGTTTAGTTGTTGCATAACTCAATTTATTTATTAAGCAAATAAAGAAGGTCATCAATACAAAAACTAGTAGTCAATCTTTGATCCTTGTGGGAATGATATATGATACTTGATTTGAATCTAGTATACTTGTTAGAGTGCATAAGAAACATTGAATCTAGTATACTTGTTGGAGAGCATGAGTAACAATGAATCTAGTATACTTTCTAAAATGCAACAATATCAAGGATTCATTAAGATCACAAAATAGAATACCTATATTATAATTGGTAAAAGGGCATTTTAGACTTGAACCAACAAAAGAAAATAATATTTAGACTTTGGACAAGCTTATTTTAACAGCCTAATTTATTTTAAATGGGTTATGTTTTAAATCACTAGAAACTATACTTAGATTCCTTGGAGGGTGGATAGCCATTTGGATGCATTTGTATTGCCAAGTTTGTAGTCTCGACAATAGTTCTTAATGCCTGAATAAGAAAGGTTTAACTTTTGTCTTTCTAATATTGTTGTTGGGAAATTGCTTCTTCCCTTCTAATATAGTATATAATGCTTGGGTTATTTGATTATTGCCTATTACTCACAATGGTCTAGGAGATCAAGAAACAATCTTGGTTGATCCATTTATTGGATCGAGCGTAGAGCTATATGGAGCTTCAACCTCAAAGATATTAAGTTTGATATTTGGATTTGATCAATCACTGTGATATTGTAATGTGTTTTAGATTTGTTCAAGTATATCTCGTTCTAATAACAACATTTAGCTTCTAACTAGAAAGTGCTATTTAGAGAGCTTCGTCTTAGTGCCTAATTGTTAGGCAGCCTAGGCCTTAGGTAGCCTCTACTAGATGCCTAGCTGTTGGGAAGTGTTGGTGCGATTATGCCCTAAGTGGTCGTATTCGACCATAAGGCGTTTTGATATGTTGGGTAAAGAGTTTAAGTTAAGTTTATCTAGTTTCTTATGTGTATGAAGTTGTGTAGGGTTTTGGTAGAATACACATGGAGCTGAGTAGGTGTTGCTCAATGACCTTGAAATTCGTTGGAGATCAGAGACAAAGGTGTATGAGCCATTCAAAGGACTGTAAATGAGAAACATTAGTGGTGTTGATAAAGATGATGGAGTTTGACTTGGTGCAACAAGTTGGTATGGCTTGGTAGCTTGAGGTCTGTTGAAGATCAGAGAAGGATAGTATGAGACATTCAAGAGATCATAAGACAAGAAGTATCAAGGTGATTGCTTTGACAAGAGTTGCAAGAAGTGGATTATGTAGGTGAATGAGTGAAGGATGGTACAAGGATTGAGTTGTGGGTTTGGTGCATTCAATGGATTGAGAACTTGACAAGAGCTAACCACTTGGGCAAAGTAAAGTTGCAATTTTGAAGTAACCTAAGGAGGCGAACTACGTAGGCAAATAAGTGAAGGATGACACATAGAACAAGATGAGAGCTTGGTACATTTGATAGATTTATGACCTAATGGGTGATGATTTTATAGACGAAGTGAAGTTGTAAAGGTAAACTAAGTGAGTGTGAGTGTTGAGTGATCAATATTTTAGGATTCAAGTAGGTTTGACTTAGGCGATGGCTAGACCATTAGATCGGTCGTAGTTAATGATCTTGTTGACTGAAAGGTGTTTCTAATCAATGGTATGCTAAGTCGATTAGGGACTTGACTCAGTTTTATGGTTTGTGAACAAAATGTTTTTGTTTAGAGTTTATTTGATAGGCAGTCGCCTGAATCCGTAGTAGGAGACAAAAAGAAAGAAGATTCTTGTAGTTGTCAGATTATGTGATAAAGTGTGTTTGTTGATTGAAGGAGCTGTTGCCCGACACAAGAATTGACTAAAGTCAAGGTGAATCAACTGAGAGATCTGTTGCAAACACAAAGTTAAGTAATCGAGAAAATGTTGACCGGAAGTGGTTCAGTTGACTCGTCTGCTGCATAACAAAAAAATAAAGGTTGATATAACTTGGAGGCTATAAATAGAAGACCAAAAAGAACCTTTAATGACTGGTGAAATTGAGTCAAATTGTAGCATTCTTTGGGCTTTCTTGTTCTATTTCATAGCCTAATTCTTGTAGTGTCTTATGCTTATTTGTATTCCTATTCTTGTAACTTGTTTTACTTGTTCCTAGTTTTGTAAGAGGTTTTTCAACCTTTAAAAGGATTACAGAAGGAGAAAGAGAGTTGTGACTCACTGAAAAGTCATAAGACTTGGAGTATAAACTGAGGGTTCCGAACTAACTTATATTTCTTTTTTTCATTGCAACTAACTTGTCCAATTGACCTTGCTAAGTATTCGCAAGAGTAAAAGAAGCAGAGTTGCAGTTCAAGTGCTATTCAGCTCCTTCTAGTCATCTAATCACTTACATCGATTGTACAAGAAGTAGGTTGACCTAGAGTCCTTGTTGAGTCAACCTTAATGAAAAGAAACTAGGCCTTTATTTAGAGGTTAGTCAATTAGCATCTTTTGTTGGGTTAACCAACATTAGTAAATGCTTGGAAGTTATATTTTCCCAAGGTAGGTCGACCTACGATTTATGATTGGTCCACTTAAGGGTTGGTTGATCTATGGTTTATGATAGGGTAACCTAAGGATTGGTCAACTTATGATTTATACTAATTTGCCCTGGACATGTAGATCTAGGTAACTAACTTTTAGAATGTAAGTTGCGATGATCTAATACTTTTGATGGACCAAAAATGGTTACACGAACTAGGAGTTTTAATAGGTTAACATAAAATAAACATTAACTTTCAATAGTTAGATTCTCTAGTGTTAGGTTGAGGATGAAAGTCAAATGTTCATCCTTCCTTGAACATGAAAGTTACCTATTAAAATTCTTCTCGAGAGTTAGGTCGATCCATTGAGTTTGACTTTAAAAGTGATTTTGCTGATTCTTTTGGCATAAGAACTTGCATAGAGTATCTCATTAACTTTATAATAGATAAAGTGCCAAAAGATCACCAAGAAGTTTTGGAAGAAAAAGTCAAATGTTCATCCTTCCTTGAACATGAAAGTTACCTATTAAAATTCTTCTCATATTGGTTTAGATTTTGATTTATTCAGTTGAGAGGTGACGGTCTCTCTAAGGCTTCATTTTTATCATTTAAGATTTGCTTACCCAAAAGTATGAAATTAGGGGGAATAGGAAATATGATGGAAAGGAAGTGAGGAAAGGAAGGGAAAAAGTGTTTACCTCATAAAAGGAAGGAAAAGAAGGGAAAAAATTTGGAGAACTAAGAATGCCGTATTATTCCTAATTCTTATCTTTCTCCCTTGAACACTTTTAGCCCGTCATTATAAAAATCTGATGATGCTTTATCGTCGTCCCTAGTCACGTTGCCTAACCTTAGGAGCTACATCAAGCTAATGGTTAGTTATGACAATCACATCCTTCCTTGCCCCAAAATAACACCTAATTCACGTATGAAAGCCATCAATTGAACATCCACTCCATTCCTTTCTTGCTGATCAAAGATGAGGATGGTGACAAAATCACCCAAGATGGTGACAAACGAGATGATGCAATAGTTGGGAGTGTCGATTGGCGGATAGAAATATTAGAATGCTGGTGGGAGTTTGCATAATGTTATAGACCAATCCTCAATAGGGGTAAAATAGTTTATTTGTTGCTTTCTACGGAAGTCTGTCTCTTCTATCTGATTTTGGGTGGTAGCAATTTAGGTCAAAGTCCTTTCTGTGTTGGATTTTGACTCCTTTTAGCTAGAGCTTTTGCTCAGATAATCAGAAGAAGGAATGTTTATGTGGTTAGACTCTTGTGTTGATCCATGGAAAATGTTTTTATCCTTGAGAACAAACTAATCCTTTAGTGTAGAAATCCCAATATAGGGTCAAGCTCTCTTACACGTGAGGTTTCATCTTTAAGTAGAAATCCCTTTGTAGGGTCAAACTCTCTAGTTCATGTGGTTTCTACATCGTGAAGTTTCTTCCTTGAGTATGAATCCCTTTCTAGAGTCAGGCTCTCTTACTCATGTGGTCTCTACCTTGTGAAGGTATATCTCGTAAGCTTTCTATCTTGTGAGGTCTTATTCTTGGTTTGTAAAGGCTTGCTTCATTGCCTTGTGAAGTAGCTGCTTAGTGGATTTATTGTTGGGGAGAAAAGACGCACTGAAGCATTATGAACTGTGAATGTAGAAGCAAGATTTTGAAGCATGTTACTTGGCATTGTGATTTATTTGTTTTAATTTCGTCTGCACATTTATCACTTGATGTCTTTACACACAGTTAGATATCTAACTGATTGGCTGTGATTGTGTTTACAAGAAAGTTATACACTATCTATTCACTATCTTTCAAGCCAGACCACCAATCCTTTTAACTTTAGAGCATTTTTGCCCAAAGCTAGCAATGTGAGTTAGAGGAATTTGTGTTCTGTTTCATCATTGTCATTGTTCTATATGGTAGTTCAACCTATCAAAGCCTATTGTTCTCTGATGCGTGCTTCTATAACCAGGATAAATCAATGAGTGTGGGTTATTTTCTTCTTTTTATCATTCATATCAAAGTGGATTATTTCTGTATTGTGATGTTATAAAAACTGAACTATACGAGGAATTTGTTATTTCATTTGTTTAGCATTCGATACATATTCTGTAATGGCCCATATGTGCATTTGTGAATTTCATACAAGTTCTTTTAGTTTATGTGTAGTGGTTTTGTCAGGTATAATGAATTTGGAGTCAATGGCGGACCAGCAGCCAAGGCTTTCAGGCCAAAGTACAATCTTTTCATCAAACATCTGTCTTCACAGCTTGGCCTTGTCGTCCCACATGTTGAAGTAGAACCTTTTCCCTGCTTTCTTTTCTCCCTATCCTTAAACCTGAATGATTTCTCCATTTCTTTTCCAGATGAAACATGTTATTGCAGCTGCCATATTTCTGAAAGGTTTTGGTGGCCTGTTGTTCATCTTTGGCAGCTCTATTGGTGCATATCTTCTGGTACAACTATGTTACAAAATAATCTCAATCTCATTAACTTTTGAAAAGGTTTATGAGAATTGAATTTTGTTTAGTCAAAATTATCTGACTATTAATGAATTTGTCTTGCTTCTGGCAATGATCTCATCTATTGTGTACATCTTTATAGTTTTTTTTTTTATATAAAAATAACAAACTGACATGCTTGTTCAGCTTATCTATCTAGCTTATTTCACGCCAATTGCATTTGACTTCTACAATTATGACATCGAAAAACCAGAGTTTGTGCGACTTTTCAGCAGATTTATTCAGGTTTGTTTCTCACCATTCTATGTACCGTATCTTGTTAGTTTTGTAAAAACCTACGCTGCTTTGACTTGTTGCATGATTAATTAGTTTTTACTGCAGAATTTGGCCCTCGTCGGTGCATTGCTTTTCTTTCTCGGGATGAAGTCAACTCCAAGACGGCAGCCCAAGAAGAGGGTTTCCAAGTCAAAAACAAATTAATATATGAGAGATGTGGCAACTCGGTAGTCGTAATGCTTAGTGCTTGTATGCAACACGGAATTTTGTTTTAAAAGCTTCAATGCTATAAATTTAAATTACGGATTGAAGTCTTTGTTTGTTTCCACTGTTATTTCGTTCTTGTATGATGGTTCTAAAACAATAACACTGGATTTAATTTGCTCGCTCGTATGCTTAAGACTTTATTCTTGACTGGAGGGAGGCTTCATCAAGAAACGAGTGTGGACATATTTTGGAACAAGATTGCCAATTGCATTAAAGTAGGCATTCTTCAAATTACAATGATTCCAGCAAGTAACAATTACAAAGTCATGAAATTGCATCCAACCTGTTAGTACGCAAGTATTAATATTCTGCAATCCTGATTTACTTCATTTTCATTAGGATAATAAATAAATGCAGCCGATTTTCTTAATTTTATACTTTTAATTATATAACTCAAACAAAGGCAAAGGAAAGGTTTTCTTTCTGTTGTTTTCCTCTTTATTTTGAGTAATAACTCAAATATTTTAGAAAATATTTAAATCAGACATTTTGGATGCAATTAATTGATTTCATTCTCACATTAACTGTTCGAAAATCCTATTTGATGGAAAAAGTAAAAAATTAAATTATTTTCTGCTCATCAAAAAGACTGTGTTACATTAAAATATAATTCAAAAATAGTATATAATTATATTTTTTTAATAATATAAGTATTTAGTTTTTACCTTAATTTTGGAAGTAGACTGTTTTCTTCATGATTTACCTATCGAGTAAAATTAAAACACAATCTATACATATTTAAAATCGACCTCTAAGACACTCATCTTATTTCAAATTCAAATCTGATCCTTTTATTATTATTATTTTTTGAGTGTTTTATCATTTCATCATATCCGTGGAGACTCGTGTGTGATTTTATATGGAGTATGTGACACTACATGGTAAGATGACTAGTTCCATTTGCAAGATTTTTTTCTTTTCATTTTTTTCGCACTGCGTTTTTTTTTACGATCATTGGAGTTGTATTGAAATGGTCTTGGATTTGGTGATGACATTTATAATTATAGTTAATTTTATGTGAAGATGCTTTAGTCCCCATCTTCCTTGTACAACTAGTCTTTAGACTTGGATTTGTTGATAAACGATAGCTCTCAAGCCGTGCGCCTATGCCAACTTAGTAACAACTCTAAGGGTGCGTTTGGTTCAAGTTATCTTATATAACCTTGGTTATGTGATTACCAAGAAATCACATAACTAAGCTTATGAGATATAAAATATAACCTAGGGGACGTTTGGTTGAGGGTTATCATTGATAACCTTAGTTATCTGTCGAAAGTTATCAACTATAACTTTGTTTGGTTCAGGTTATGATCGATTCCCAAATAATACAATATCACCGCCACATCAGCAAATGAGTTATAACTTGGGAATGTGATTACCTTGGCAGCCTAAGGTTTTCTACGATTCCTGAGGTTAACGAAATTTTTTTTCATGATTACCCTTTGATTTTAAAACTTAATTAATTGAAATGTATTATGAAATCTAATTGAAACCGAGTTAATTAATTTAAAAATTTAAATTTAAAATTTTATAAAATTAAAAAAGATAATTTATTTTAAATTTTAAAAATAAAATTAACTAATTATATTTATTAATTTAATAAATTATTTTATTAAAATAATTATCTTAATAAATTATATTATTAAAATAAAATTAACAAATTATATTTATTAATTTAATAAATTATTTTATTAAAATAACTATTTTAATGAATTATTTTTTAAAATATATATAAATGTATTTTAAATTTTAAAAAATAAATTTAACAAATTATATTTATTAATTTAATAAATTATTTTATTAAAATAATTATATTAAAGAATTATTTTATTAAAAAATATATAAATTTATGTTAAATTTTAAAAAATAAAATTAATAAATTATGTTTATTAATTTAAATAAATTATTTTATTAAAATAAAATTAATGAATTATATTTATTTTTATTTTAATGATTTATTTTATTAAAGTAAATTTTTAATGAATTATTTTTTAATTATAAATAAATTTATTTTAAATTTTAAAAAATAAAATTAATGAATTATATTTATTAATTTAATAAATTATTTTATTAAAATAATTATTTTAATGAATTATTTTTTAAAATATATATAAATTTATGTTAAATTTTAAAAAATAAAATTAATAAATGATGTTTATTAATTTAATAAACTATTTTATTAAAATAATTATTTTAATTAAAATTTTAATGAATTATATTTATTAATTTAACAAATTATTTTATTAAAATAATTATTTTAATGAATTATTTTTTAAAATATATATAAATTTATTTTAAATTTAAAAAAATAATTAATGAAATATATTTATTAATTTAATGAATTATTTTATTAAAATAATTATTTTAATAAATTATTTTATTAAAAATATATAAATTTATTTTAAATTTTAAAAAATTATAAATAAATTATATTTATTTTTTATATATTATCAATTTATTATCATTATTAATATTAATATTATTAATTTAATTTAATTTATTTGAATCAAGGGTAAAATAGTAAATATTAAACTGGTTATGTTTTATTCCCTTCAAATAAATAAGTTGAACCAAACAACATTAGACAGTCAAACATGTTTTCTCAAAGTCTTATTTGTCTGTTTCAAGTAATAATCTCATTTGGAGTCAACATTTTTGTTTTGGTCATTCTTCATTTACTAATTTAAAGATAATGTCCCCTTCCTTATTTAATAGTATTAAGATTGAAGATTTTCATTATGAGTTATGTGAATTTGCAAAACACAAAAGAGTTTCTTTCCAATTAACAATAATAGAAGTTCTTCTTCTTTTTATTTAATTCACACTGATACATGGGGCCCCTTTAGAATTCTCAATATTATAAGAGCTTCATGATTTATTTCTTTCATTGATGACTGTACTAGAGTCTCATGAATTTTTCTTCTCAAACTTAAATCTGATGTGACTACTATCCTTCCAAACTTTATTGCCATGATAAATAACCAAGTTGGTGTCAAAGTATAAAGGTTCCGATTTGATAATGTCAAAGATTATTTTAACCAATTTCTTTTATTATATTTTCTACAAGAAGGTATAATTCATGAGTCATCTTGCATACATACTTCTCAACAGAATGACATTGTTGAGAGGAAAAATGGACACTTGCTTGCCACAACTCACGCTATGCTCTTCCAAAACCAAGTTCCAAAATCATATAAGGGGGAAGATGCCCTTACTTAGACTACATTATAAATCGACTATCTTCTAAAGTTTTGGGCAATCAAACTCCTATGCAAGTTCTTTCATAATTTTCTCCTAATATTCGAACCACAAATAATCTCACTCCTCGAGTCTTTGGTTGTCCTGCTTTTGTTCATGTGTCTAACCACAATAGAGTAAATTAGATCTAGGAGCAAATCAAGTGTGTGTTTATCGGTTATTTTCCAACACAGAAAGGCTACAAGTGTTATCATCCTACATGAAAATTTTATTTCTCTATTGATGTCACTTTTGAGGAAGGCCAATCATTTTTTTTCTCACTCGTATCTCCAAGGGGAATCTAGTTCTATTGAGGAAGATAAAGAAGAAGATTTATTTTTTCTTGATCTACCCAGCTTAGGGCCTTACTCATCTCAATCAAGATCACCTTCACAGGAGCTGCCCCTACGACAAGAACTATCTCCACAAGAACCTGATCCTATGCAAGTCTAAAACTTAACTCCTACTCTTGAAAATGAGGTATGCACAAATTCAATTTCTTCTCCTATTTCATCTGAAAATGAGTCCCAAACCATTGCCTTTAAAAAAGGATACGAGAGTGTACTAAATATCTAGGATATTCATTTGCCAAATTAGTGTCTTTTCACAGATTTTCTCCATCTCATAGAAGTTTCTTAGCAAATTTAAATGTCATTCCAATTCCTAATACCTTATCTGAAGCTTTATCCAATGAGAAGTGGAGAGAATCTATGAGAATAGAGGTGGAAGAACAAAATGTGGGAAATTAAACTGCCACAAAATAAAAGAGTAGTGGGATGCAAATGGGTGTTCACTGTGAAGTACAAGTTAGATGAGTCTCTAGAAAGATGCAAAGCAAGGTTAGTTGCTAAGGGTTGCACACAAATTTATTGAGAGGACTATCATGAAACATTTGCACCGGTGGCTAAGATGAATATAGTAAGACTTCTAGTATCCTTGGCCGCAAATTTCAATAAGAAATTACAACAATTTGACGTAAAGAATGTCTTCATTGCAACGTAGAGGAAAAGATATATATGGAAACTCTATCGGGCTTTGGAGGAGATATCAAAGGAGCATGGTTTGCAAATTGAAAAAGACATTATATGGACTCAAGCAATCTCTAAGAGTTTGGTTTGGCAAATGTATAAACGTGATGCTTAATACCGGATATAAATTGAGTCAAGGTGATCATATATTATTTATCAAACACAACTTCAAGGGGAGTCACTACTCTACTAGTGTATATTGATAACATAATTGTTATTGAGAATGATGAAAAAGAAAAAGAAGCCTATTTGACAAAGGAATTTGAGATCAAAGACCTAGGATGCTTGAAAAACTTCCTTGAGATAGAAGTAGCTTGGTCTCGACAATGTATCTTCATTTCCCAACAAAAATATGTGGTTGTCCTCTTAAAAGAAATTGAAAAATTAGCATGTAAATCCGCTTTAACTCCGATTAATCTCAATCATAAATATAGAGAGGCGAATGATGATAGGGCAGTAGATAAGGAAGGATATCTAAATTGATTGAAAAGCTAATATCTTTAACACACACTTGGCCAAACATTGTCTATGTCATAAGTGTGGTTAGTCAGTTTGTGGATAACCCTAAAGAAGTTCATTTACAAGTTGCAAATCGAATACTCCACTATTTGAAAGCTAATCCAGGAAAAAGAATTTTATTCAAGAAAGATGAGGGGTTGATTCTTGAAGCTTACACTGATGCAAACTGTGCAGGATCTCCAATTGATAGATGTTCCACAAAAGATTTACATGTTCCTAGGTGGTAATCTAATCACGTGGAAGAGTAAGAAACAAAATGTAATAGCTCGACCAAATGCAGAGAGGTTAGAGCTATGACTTAAGGTGTGTGTGAACTACTATGGTTGAAGATCATCCTCGAAGATTTCAAAATAAAATGGGAGGAGCCTATGAGATTATATTGCGACAATAAATCAACTATCAATATTATTCATAATCCAGTACAATATGACATGACAAAGCACATCAAAATTAATACACTTTATAAAAGAAAAATTAAATAACAAATTAATTTGTAGTCCCTATATGTCTATAAAAGAGCAATTTACATATGTGTTTTCAATGTATTTTCAAAGGAATTTAATTGACACAACTTCTTTCAACGATTATATCCAAGTTTGTAATGGATGATATCTATTCACCAACTCAGAAGGAATATTGAAAAAAATAATTATTTTAAGATAGTTATCATCAAAATCTCTTGATATGAAAAATCCGAAAATTCTTTGCTATGAAAAATCTGTTCATTTAAAAATATAATATTTTAATTTATTCTCTTTTATTTTTTTTTTTAATTTTTACATACAATCCATGTACAATGTGATATATATATATATATATTCATTATTATGTAAAAAAGTGAGATTTTCATTCCACATTTCTGGATGTCTATTACTCATGGTCTGACATTGCTAGATGCACACTCAATTGATCGCCTGCAATAGAAAGCCATCTGAGGAGCTCAACTCTGCAATATCCACAGAGCGGTGAACACGAAAAAAGGAAGAAAAAAAATGCCTATATCGGCCTTGGCAAGTGTGATTTATTTACCATAAGGACAAAAGGAAGAATAAAATGCCTATATTGGCCTTGGCAAGTCTGATTTGTTTACCATAGCAGGTATTGGATAACTTGTTATGAAAAAGAAGCTGTATAATAATATGGTTTACCCAGGCTGAATCAAAAACCATTATCTAATTCCTGTATACATGTTTTGAGTGTGCATGCTTGTGTACTGATGCTTGTTACAAAACTCTGTTCAAGAAAAGAAAAAAAAAAAGGATTTGAAGAGGAATGGACCTCACTAGTGCCAAGCTGCATTACCCCTCTATGAATTAAGAAGGACCCTGTACAATTCCTCTCCCATCGACTGTAATGTTATGGGTTTTCTTACCATTCCATTCATTCCAGACTGCAAACACTTATCCCATATATCACCCTCTGCACTTGCAGATAAAGCCACAATCAAAGGCCAAGACCTGCTCCTGAACTTCCTAATTTTTGTTGCAATTTCAAACCCATCCATTTGGGGCATGTGAAGGTCTAACACTATGAGCTGATAGGGTGTGACTGGGGCACCAAATGAGCTAAGGCATTGGGTTCCAGAGCCCACAGATGAGACAGAGCAACCCAGTTTCTCAAGTAGTTTACGAGTCACGGCTCTGTTGGCATTGTCACTCTCAGCTAGCAGAACTCTGAGGCCTTTGAAATTTGGGGTGGAAGATGCAGAATGCAACTCTCTGCCCTCTGGCACTTGTGCCAAATGCTGCAATTGGAATTGGAGAACAAGTGTTATGCTTTCCGTGAGGCCTTGGGAGTTCTTGTGTTCCCAGATATTTCCTTGCATCATCTGCGTATGTAAACAGAATGTTCAATGAGTTGTTCAGGAACTAGCTGTTTATCTTCCGATCTACTGCATGGAAATTAAGGCTAAACTAAGCAGTTATACAGGAGAATATTTTTGAAGATGCGTATGAAAGCCTAGTCAGTCACCTAAGTTTTGACATCCAGTTCAACAGGTAATGGTTGCTTGATGAATAAGTTGGCCACAATGACCAGTATTCTCTGTGCATCAGCATGATAGACGTAAATCTAGTGAAATAGAATCTGGGACGTGGAAAGCCTAGTCAGTCACCTAACTTTTGACATCCAGTTCAAAAGGTAATGGTTGCTTGATGAATAAGTTGGTCACAATGACCAGTATTCTCTGATAATTGTAGAAAGTTCTTCCTTTCAGAAAATTTGTGCAAGGAAATCTAGTCACCAAGCTACATACACCGTCTTTTTAATGTGACCAGCATAGAGCATGAGAAACAACCCAATTAGTTGAGAGATAATTTCAACTCCCTGAAGTCCCTTCCAAAAGATGTTTACGAATACAAGATAAAAATAGACAGAAAATGAAATAACAACTGGGCGTCAATTAATTACCATACAATAACTGTATCCATAACATTAGAAATTGAAATCACTTATTTTGTTAAATGAATTTTGAAACAAAATAAAAAATGTAAAAACTACCTGAACAAGTTTCTTGAACATTCTATAGCTAAGGCCCATCTCCAAACCTCCAGAATCAGCCATCTTAGAGTGTTGAAGTGATGATGATCTATCTAATTTTCTCACTCCAATTTCAAACTTCACATAACCATACCCATCAGAAAAGTTCAATTTCCAAGCAGGCCATTCCTGTTCCTCTTCGTCCATGAGCCCATCATACCCCAGAACCCGAAACAGTAGAGAACCTCCTTTATCATATCCACTCAAAACAGTACCGACCATATACTGTATCACATGAAAAATTCGCTTCTCATCACCAACAACTTGATTGGGCACTTCATTTTCCACTTGAAACCCAAAGTAAACTCCCTTTGAATCACAAAGACATCTTGCAGCAGTAACAACTTCCTTGATCATAGAATGCAGATGGAAAGGTCTCATTACCAAAGATACTCGTTCATTGTTTATTTTAGAAATTTCCATCACATCATTGACCAATGTCGAAACTACACTACCACTTTTTGCGATAGTATCAACAATAAGTCTTTGTTCAGGACTTAACTGTTCTTGTTGCAACATGGACAACAAACCCGAGATGGAATTTATGGGTCTTCTCATTCCCTGGCTCATGGCAACTTGGAATTGATTCCTTGCTTCACTTGCTCTTAAAGTGTTCTGTCTTGCCCGAAGCAGATCTCGATTCTGTTGTGCTAGCTTCTCTCTCATCATCTGTGACTCCTCTAAAACATCAGCATGATAAAGGGCAACAGCAACTTGATCTGCAACCACCTCAACTATCTCTTGTTCCTGATCACTCCAATTCCTTGAAGCATCCCTAGGGACAACAAGAGCAAGTATTGCATATCTTGCTTCAACAACTTCAGGTGTTCCACCTTTGAAATTGGAGGCATTTAGCATTGGCATGCGAATGGCCGCCACTTCTCCAGGATGAACCATGCCTTCACTACTTGCAGAACCCAGTAGAGAGTCAATGCTTAGAATTTTCATGCCCTTAGTCCCTATAATTTCTATTACATCTGGGTCATCAATAGGAAGAGAATGTCTGTACAGGTTAGCAGTGCTTTGTGACCTTAGTTCATGAGTTAGGTGCATCTCCTTTTTATTCTCATCCAGCATCCATACAGCACAATTCTGTAGGCCCAATGTCTTTGACAGCTC
This sequence comes from Curcuma longa, assembly GCF_044706935.1. Lineage (NCBI taxonomy): Eukaryota > Viridiplantae > Streptophyta > Magnoliopsida > Zingiberales > Zingiberaceae > Curcuma > Curcuma longa. The sequence goes on along the minus strand of NC_133868.1, from coordinate 12,315,202 downwards.
AACCATAGTCGTATATAAGATGGTATGCCGGTCCAGTGATTTGCGAATCTCTCGAGTAAGCATTCTGACATGCCAACTAGCCTCTTCCTGTTTCTTCATTAGTACAACTTCCCTGTCTAGTTCCCGTGCTTTTATTCTCAGGTAGTTTTCCCTCACCTTGACCCTCAAGAGCTGAGGTATCAAGGTTAAGAGGGTTATCGCTGTGGCAAATGATACAAGAGCAGTAAAGAATTTGGAAACTGTCAAGCTTAGCATCAGAAGGAACGAGTGGGGCTCATATGTGAACACATTTAACAAATGTGTCAATCCACATAGAACAATAAAGGCACCAAACTGTATGACAATCCATTTGAAGGGGAAGAGATTGGAACATGTGGCAAAGTACAAAAGTTCGAGAGGAATGGAGAAGTAAGCTGAAGCAATCAAAAAGTCACTCACTTTTTGGCACTGGGAAATGCTCTCAACATTCCAAAAGCTGTCCCCATCGCAGTTGCATCGTGGGTATCCTATCTCACTGGCAGATGCAAACAACAGCAGGGAAAAGATCAGCACTCCATGGCACAATGCTCTTAACATTTGAGCTACAACACTGGGTTCATTTCATACGGCTAGAGAGTAGAGACCCCCAAGCTTGTAGGTTGCCCAATAAGAACACTACCAGAAACCTATAGTCCAAGTCTTCCAAGAGTCTTTCTAGATCCCTACAATCAAACGCAAACAAAATTCTAAATAATAGTGGAATAATCGAGACAAACAGACCTAGCCCCGCGTTGATTTAACATATAAGAACCTGGAGAAAATTCTGGACTTTAGGCAATCTTGTCTAAAAGTCTCGATATTTAACTTCAAAAATCTTAGATATCTGTGGTTAGAGAGCATACATAAGATCCTTGTAGTGAAATTTAGATCAAATGAACAGACAGCCTCTAATTGTACGCTAATACCAAGCAAAAAGAGAAGAAAAAGACTTTTTTTATCGTTTCCACAGAGAACCTAGTAACACCATGCTGAGATGATCGATCAAGAGTTCAAAAAGGATAAAAACGGTTTCCCACAAGCACGACAAAAATAAATACTCAAAACCCAAAAAAAGAGATAACAATTTTGTGGCCAAAAAAAAAAAAAAATCAAAACGCAACTATGAGAAAAATTTTATACCTAGGTACAGAAAAGAAAGGGAAGAAGGTAAAATAGCTAAAAGGCAAGACACCCATCAAATCTAAGAAAAACTTAATTCTTTTTACAGATCTGTTACCAAAGAAACCTCACCTTTTCCATTTTGTCCTTCCCAATTCCGCCTGCAGCGGTAAAGATCCAGCAGTTCGGAGCCAACATAATGTCGCCGGCCGACCGTAAACCCCCCTAGCAGCAAGCGAGAGCGAGGGCCTCCGCCTTTAAGAGTAAGACTACCATCTCCAGTCCAGCACCCTTGCAAAACCAATTTCGGAAGGCTGCTTCACACCATCACCATTCACAGCCAGGAGCCGCAGCCCCCCGGGAGGGGAAAGGGCAAGCCAGCCCTGCCGTCAGTCTCTCTCCACGTCACTTGCTCCCGCATTCCGATGACTGAAGGCGAAGGCGAAGGCGTTCGGAAAGAGGAAGAGGAGATGAGAAAGTAGGAAACAAGAGCGGGGGCGTCCGAGAGCAAGGGGCTGCCTTCTGCTATTCGCACCCCACCACTCTCTCATTTCTACTCTCGCAACCCCCGCAGCGGAGCGAAGAAAGCCCAGTTTCGACGGTTCCGGTTCGCCTCGTCCTTCCATCCAACGAACAAGATTTGAAAGTTCCCATCCGAACCGCTGCAGCTGCGGATTACACGGCTAGTACCCACCGTCGAAAACGAAAGGCAGCTAACCTTTCAATTTGCTCCTTAATGACTCACTAAACCCAACAGGTCAAATATAACCGTAATCGAGATTTGCAAAAATTAGAGAAAACGAAATACAATTAGCAAAAAGAGGGGTGGTAATAACAACAAGTACGGCGTGCAGACACCAAACTCTTCACTTGCAGCGCGTTTAGCCTGTTAATTAATAAATATATCCTGTTTTTCCCCTATATCTTAAATTGCCCCCCTTTTTTAGAAAAAACGTAATAAATAAAAAAAGAAGAAGAGGATTTTAAGATTTCTTAAAGTTGGAGTGAAATGAACCTGGACGCCCTCGGGCCCTGCCACTGGCCCCACCACTGCGATCTTTTCAACGGACGAAACCTCCAGTCGCGAGGACTACTGTTTATTTATTATTTTTATTTATTTATTTACCGCCATGTTGGAATTCGCTGCGGGTCCCATTTTTTTTTTTCCCTTCATTCCGCCGAGTCGGAAAAAAAAACCGATAAAATTGATAAGGGGTCTGGAATTGGAACTAGAGCCGTTTGAACGAGCTAATCTATGGTGGGACGGATCAAACCATAGTGGATCCATCATATGATGGGGTGGGACGGGCCAACTACCAATTGGACAGATTGCAAAATCTCCAACCCAATCCAATTCAAGACGGGCCACGGGTTAGACAGACCAATCTGTGAGCCTGTTAAAAAAATATAAAAAATTTTAAAAATTTTAAATTTAAATTTTAATTTAAACTGATGAAATTGAAAATTTTAAGTTTGAATTATAATTTTTAAGTTTGAATTGTAATTTAAATGAATCAAACCCACTAATTCATTAAATTTTCTACTTTAATTTTAAATTTTAAAATAAATAAATAAACTTTCTCAACCTGCGGGCCAACCCAAATCCGTCGCGGACCAATCCATGCGGGTCATGGGTCTAGGCGAGCTAACATATCTGAACTCATCTTAAAATGGGTTGATAAAATTTTAACTCAATCCACCTAAATTATTTGTGGGACGGACTAATTTGACGGACCTCATTCAAATTGACGGCCATAATTGGAACTGAATTCCTAAATGCAACAGAACTTTTTATATTTTAATAAATTGAATATAAATTTGTAGTTTTACTTTTAACTTTTTAATAAAACTCATAAATTAGTTTAATAGATTATATAGAAATCTTATAGTTTTGAACAATAAAACTATTTGTATTTAAATATTTTAGTTATTTGAGCTAAAAACAATGAGGTGGTCTTTAAGTTTGCAGTACAATGATTCGGAATTCAACTAGGGTCTAGGGTAGATTTTACCATGTAAAAAATATATATATAAGTAGCGCTGACGTTAATCGGTCGCTATTTCTAAATAATGATCGATTATTCTCATCATTAAACAATTGATCATTGATGTCATTTAATGACAGAATTAAACTATTGTCGCTAATATTAACGTCGAAATTAAATATCCATCGTTAATATTAATGATGAAATTAAACTTTCTTTGCTAAAATCGTAAGTAAAATTTACTATTCTATCTCAGATCTAGCGATAAAAGTTTAATTCCGTCGCTAATATTAATGATGATAGTTTAATTCCGATGCTAATTAATATTAGCGACAGAATTAAATATCCATCGTTAAGTAATTTAATTCTGTCATTAATTAACGACAGAATTATAATAACCATCGTTAATTAACGATGAATATTTAATATTCCGTCATTAATTAGCAATGGATGTTTAATATTCCATCGCTACTTAGCGAAGATATTAAATATCCGTCACTAAATTTCTTTAAAATTTTAGCAGGACTTTTTCATTTTCATATTTTTCCTGTTTACATTTACATAACCAAACAACACGCCATCACAAACGATGATTTTCACAATACATTCACATTCACACTCACAACACAACATATTCAATTCAACATATTCACATCACAATCTAATTAACACAAATACAAACAATATAATTGTATCAAAATCCACAACTCATTCACAAAATCACATATTCACAAACAACATAACATACAGTAAAAATGTACATATCAAAACCAATCTAATAAGTTTTCAACTTCAATCCCAACATATCAAATCCAATATAACAAAGATCCAACAAAAATGAATATTTCAAATTTAACTACTAACATATGAATCTAATAAATCCAAATATATTACCAACGATAATAAAACCTTCTAATGAACACATCAACTCCCACTCCAAAACTAGCTAGTAGTATCCAATCCTACAGAAAGCATAATAAGATAGGTTATTAATAAAACAAAGAAAAATTACATCATTACAATTATAACTAGTAAATTGACATTAAAATAAATTGAAGACTATAATAAAAATGATTAGCCAAACAATTATTTTACACACCAAATGTTAGTTTGAATATTTGTTGATGGTGATATATAGAATATATCATTATCTAAAATTTTCCTAAAAGATGCAATATAATTAAAGATGCATCTATTATGAAAATTAATAGATCTATTTTGCATGTTCATGAGTGATAAAAAAAGAAAAGTTAAATGTCAACACACCTCTCAGTCAGCTACTGATCAGTATCATGAGGGTCTTGAGTCTCTTGAGAGTCAAAACCATGTGACGTTTGACTTATTCGAGCCATGAATTCTTGTATTTCCAGCCCAATTTGCTTGTATCTCATTTGAGCTTATCGAGACTCTTGAAATTCTTACTCTAATATGGAGAGTCGATTCTTTAATTCTTGATTTTTCTTGCTCTAAGGCTTCTACTCTAGTAGATGATCTGTTTGGGATGACCCCCTGGCCTAGGGGCGATCACACGATTAGATACGACTCTCTCCTGACCCAAGACCATAGAGGGTGGAGGTCTTTTTTCTTCCATCGACCACATCATAATAAATCTCATTTACTCGGTTAGTGGATAGAGTCTACGTTACACTTCCCTCTGTATTAGGCTAAGTTGCCTGTGCAACTCTAGTAGTCATTTTATCTTATTTTTAAAAAAATTATATTAGATATACAATTAGAAAAGTTAATCATTGTTAACGATTAAAGATGATATTCAAGTTTGAATTCTTACATCTAATGCTTTCGATTGACGATCGACAAATGTGTCATTCTTTGACTTGTGTATCATGGTAAATACTTCTCAATAAGTAGGAGGTCGCTGTAGTTCATTTTTCTTGAATATTAAATAATACAGTTAAATCAAAATAAATTTATTGATAATTAAATAATTCTTATATGAATTTATTAATTGTAAACTCACCAAGTCTATGGTATGCTCTATGACGATCGGGACCTAGCTGTATGCTTTGTGGATCCGGTGCCAGGACCAGCTAGCTCAGTGTTTTTGTTGGCTTGAGCTGTGACTGAATTTGACTGCCATCTTTCTGTAGCCTAAATGGCTTGCCATGCAGTTCAAACATCATCTAGTATAAAAGATGATCTTGTTTTCTTTATTCTACATTTATATAACAGATCTTTATAGAGTTTGACACAAGCATTGTTCTACATTTCTTTAATTATAAATATTAGTCATATGTTATAAATAAAAAATAGATGAATTAGATATTACTAATAACACCAATATTTATCAACCCACAACACAGTTTGGCCACTGGGTGCTGTTGCTTGATTTGACATATCTATATATGCACAATAACATTATAATACGAACACATTGGAAATAATCATCAAATTAGAATAATAATGCCTAATATACTATAACTAGTGAGATCTACATGTAAAAAATAAATATTTTTAACTTGTTCTGAAATGGTGAACAATAATGTTAATATTTAATTATCGATACAATCTAAATTATTAACATTAACATTGTTTAGGTCATCCTCACTAGACTCAGTTAGTTCAACAAGCTACTCACTATTGGACTTCTCTTTATCATCTATCTCATTGTAAGGTACATTAACATCTACAAGTAATTGAGATGTTGATCGAATTTGAGAATCTACTAAATGTATCTCCACTTCTTCATTTTGAAATCTATCATGGTGTTGGCCGTGATGGAGTTCAGTATTTCTAAGGTTGAGTGAGTCTTTGTTTGACAAACTACTAATCATTCACTAGCTCTTCTTCAAGATAGAAAACCTAGCCTACTTGAACTATAAAAATGAAAGGTTCAAATTTGTTGAACCTTTTGTTTGTATTAATCTCAACAAAATTATAGTTTAATTAAATGTATTCTAATACCTATTCTTGAAGTTGGATCATACCAAGAATATTTGAATAACACACCTTTTAATGAGTAAAGCAGGATATTCAACCTCTAGATTTCTTCAAGTCTCCCATAATAATAAAACTTAGAATTATTGTTATTGATAGATCCTTTTATGTAAACACTATAATTAAAGGTTAGTCTATGTGAATCCTGTTGTGCCACGTGGAATTTGAAGTCATTAACATAATAACCAGAGTACACTTGCATCATACGAAGGGATCCAAATGCAAGATTGGTTATCCTTTCATCTTCCACATTTGATATTCTATGATCGTTCACCTACAAAAGTAATTATGATATAAATTAGGTCAAAATTTGATACAGATGTATGAAAAATAATTTATTCTCTAACTTACATAGATTTGAAACCACAATACAAATTCTGTCTATAACTTTTTCTCTACCTCACTTGTACTAATTGATGGATTTTGTATTTGTAATTGTTGTTCGTAAAGTTGTCTTGGAAGGTAAATTTAAGAAAATTAGGATATCAAACAAACATAAAGGGATAAGTGCTTGATTATATCAATCAACTCATCTTATGTAGGGTTTGACCTCGTCATAATTTAGGAATATGTATGTTCTTATAGCATGGTATTCTTGTTGATTTAACAATCTTGAAATAGATGCACCCATTGGCTTATCAGGAAACTTAAAAATAGAAAACATCATTGTGTCTATTGGTTGAGTATCATTAGAATTTCGAGGATACTTGCGATGTTTGATTTTAACATTATCAGCAAAATAATATGAGTAGAAAGAAGTTGCTTCTTCCCAAATAAGCATTACATATTAGCCCCTTGACTCTTACCTTATTACGAACATTATTCTTTAATTTTCTAAAAAATCATTCAAATAGATGCATCCATCTGTACTACACAGGATTAGCTAGTTGTACCTCGTAAGATAGATGAACTAGTAGATGTTCCATTGAATTAAAAAAATTTGGTGGGAATATGCGCTCAAGCTTACATAGAATAATAGGAATGTTAGTTTCTAGCTAAAGCATATTAGTCATCATAATACATCTTGTCGTCAAATATCTGAAAAATAGACTCAATTCTATAAGTGTTTGTCAAACATTATTAAATAGTATGTCATGGAAAGCTATTGGAATAAGTCTTTGCATGAACACATGACAGTCATGATTTTTCATTTTAAATAATTTTAACTTGTTCATATCGTATCAGGTCATATTGGAGGTATACCCATCGGGGAATTTGATTTCTTTTAACCTAACTACATAAAGTTTCCTTACCTTCTTTGTCTAATGTATAATAGACCTTTGGAAATTGATTTGTTGTTTCATTTTGATGTAACTTAGGTCTGTTAATTAGTTCTTTTAATTTCTCATATGATTTTGTGGTGTCTTTAGTTCTTCCAAGAACATTCATCACAGTATTGAAGATGTTATTGAAAAAAATTTCTCGATATATATCATATCTGAATTATGTCGAATGAGTAAATACTTCCAATATGACAACTCCTAAAAAATACTTCTTTTCTTCCAACCATACTTGCATAGCCTAACAATGTATTTATTTATCTCATTAGAATTAGGATGAGATACTGGTAGGAATTCATAGTTGTTTATTTGGTTAATGATTTCAGCACCTAACTTGATTGTTGGAGGAAGTTTTCTGACTACAACATTCTTTATAAAAATTTTTTAGTAATAAAAATGCATTAGACTCTGTCATGCAATGTAGGTATGCTAACTTACCTGTCATGCTCCATCCCAACAACATTGAGTATGCTGGAACATCACTGATCCTCCATAATAAGGTAGCATGTAAAATAAAATTGGTTTTACTTGCAACATCTTAAGTTTCTAATCCTACATTTCATAATTCGTCAACTTGGCAATTAGAGGTTGCAAGAAAATATCTATCTTTTCTTTCAGATTTATTAAACCTATAATAAACATAGTAAGAAACGTGAATTCATCTTTCATGCACATCCATAGAGATAAGTTGTATGTTGTTAATATAATTACTAAGATGAATATTATTGTCCCGACTGACCAAATGGTTGAAATCCATCTACAGAAAGTCTTAGTCTCGCATTATGTGGTTCCATTACAAAGGAGGGAAATATTATATCAAGATGTTTCCATGTAGGAGAGTCACAAGGATGACACATTATACCTCCTTCGTGCACATGCTCATGATGTCACCTCATGTGGCAAGTTGTTACGACAGATGCATACAACCGTTGAAGTATAGTAGTTAACTGAAAGTAATACATAACTTTCCATCCAGTATTTTTCTTTTTCTTCCCTGGTATGCGACTATGATGCTTATAATGAGGTTGCGTACAGATTCTTCATTCAATCAGTTCACTATTTTCATCCCAAAACATCATGCATTTGTTTATATAACAATCAATCTTCTTTATAGGTAAACCTAAACCCCTCATCAATTTTTTTATTCTGTAGAAACTATCAGTCATTAGATGATCAGCAGGGAACAACTCTAACATTAATTGATAGATGTCATCATAATATCATTTTGAGAAATGATGATCTACCTTAATGTTCAATAGCCTTATAGTAGCTGATAGTTGAGAATGACCAAATGACACATATCATATAGTTGTTGAACTTCAAGTGTTGATATTTCATTTATATTGAAATGATCAACTGCATTCATCATGTCGTAAACCATTCCTTACATTATATTCTCATTAGATAATCATTCCCCTAAAGTAGTTGTGTCATGAAGAAGCAACCGAAGTTCCAATTGGATGAAATAAATAAGGCATTACCAGTTGTAGTAATTTGAAACAAAACTATTTCTACAAATATGTACTTTCACGGTATCTGAAAGTTGTATTTCTACATTTACAATGATTACATGGACAACGTAACTCTATACTATTCATGTATTCTAGATGACTCTTAGCAAAGTTCACAAATTCTTCAACTTCAGTATAATATTCATCTCGGACTATTTTTTAATCTATTGTACATCTAAAGTTTATTCATATACATTGTTATTCTACAATAATAAATTTTCATGGAGATTAAATATGTAAAACTAAGCATCAAAGTAGTAGTGTGTCAGATGAAGAAGCAACCGAAGTTCCAATTGGATGAAATAAATAAGGCTCTCCGTGACTGTACCAGTTGTAGTAATTTGAAACAAAACTATTTCTACAAATATGTACTTTCACGGTATCCTTATCATAGAAAGTTGTATTTCTACATTTACAATGATTACATGGACAACGTAACTCTATACTATTCATGTATTCTAGATGACTCTTAGCAAAGTGCAGATAATTTAAACTTATTCTTAAGCACTTAGAATTAATACTATCAATAACATTTAAACTTAAACTAAATATTAAGTTTGAGTTTTAACCTTAATCTCACGGACAACCAAGCCATCGACTGTGAGGTCATGGCCGACCAAGCTTATAGCTGCGACCTCGCAGTTGGACGAGACCTCATGGGTGGTCAGGCCAGAGCTTGCGATCAGTCGAGTTAGCGGCCACACCAGAGCTCATGATCACCTGAGCTACCGGTCGACCAAGCTATATAAACTTTAATTAAATTATTAGAACCTACAATAAGTTGTATTTAAACCATCAAAGCACGATGTATTTGTTTTTGACATGGTTAATATTATCCTATTTGTGCTCAATTTATTAGTCTAATAAGTCATAGTTAATATTAACTTATCGATGGTTAATAAGTAAAATTTCATTTTAAAAAATATCATGTTTGTCATTCACTACTTGGTTTGTCCTTATATGTTTGTTATCACATCCATTTGATCTACATATAGTTCATGCATTAAAATTGTACATAGAAAGATAATTTTGAAACTTTTCAACTAAATCAATGCTATTAACATCTGTTGGTACTCAAACATGCTACCAACTCGTTTAAGCTAACTAGTGATCAGGGGCGGCTCAAGTCTACGGGAGGCCCTAGGCGATTTTTTTTAATAAAAATGATTGTTATTATTTTAAAAAATTTTCTCTCATCCTTTTTAATTCGGACTTGAGACCGACAATGGTGGATTTAAAAATTTTTTAAAATAAATTAAAATATTAATTTTAAAAATAATTTTTTATATAAATGTCGAGAATCCAAGAGAAACAATCGGATGGTCCGGATCAAGAGAATCCAAGAGAAACAACCGGATGGCTCGTGCTTCGCGAGAAATGGGTCGTGCTTCGCGAGAAATGGCGAGAATGGCGACAATGGCGAGAATCCAAGAGAAACAACCGGATGGCTCGTGCTTCGCGAGAAATGGGGCGGGCCGGGCGGCGAGAATGCAAGAGAAACTACCGGATGGTCCAGATCCGACGGACGAGTCCGACGCCCAACCTGCTGCTTTGCGAGAAAATGAAAATGGGGGCTGCTTCGCGAGAAATGGGGCGGCGCTGCTTCGCTCGCTGCTTCGCGAGAAATGGGGCGGCGATCCGGCGCCCGGCGGTGCTTCGTGAGAAATCAGAAATGGGGTGGCGGCCGGCGAGCCGGCGCTGCTTCGCGAGAAATGGGGCGGCGGCGAGCCGGCGGTGCTTCGCGAGAAATGAGGCGGCAAGCCGGCGGTGCTTCGCGAGGACAGGGGAGATGATCGCGGTTTCACCTGCCGCCTGCGTCGAAGCCTCGAAGGACAGGGGAGGGAGATGATCGCGGTTTCGCCTGCCGCCTGCGTCGAAGCCTCGAAGGACAGGGGAGGGAGATGATCGCGGTTTCGGCGTTTCGCCTGCGTCGAAGTCTCGAAGAAAGGGGAGATGAAGAGGCGATCCGCGATCGGGCCATCGGGTTTTGAAGAGGTGGCGAGAATGCGAAGGGACAGCGGATGCGGATCGGGGCTTTCTTCCGGGTTAAATCCAATAATCCAACCCTCCTTTAACCCTAAATACCCTAACCAGTGGGCCCCAATTAAAATTGGGCCCTAGGCGCAGGCCTTACCGGCCTATGCCTAGAGCCGGGCCTGCTAGTGATACTTCGGCTTGGAATATTATTTTGAAACTTCATTATTTGTGATAGACTCTCATACAATATACTAAATCTACTCAAGTGATATAGGTTATGAAATCCATCTTCACAAAGTTTTGGTAACACAAACATTCATGAAATAACAAAACAATTTAAACTTACTATTGAATTGAACAAAAACTTACTTGTGTGTCAAATGAAAATTTCAAAGTTTCAACTTGCCTTCTAAGTAAATTCTCAAGTCAAAACCAAAACTATCAACTCCAATTGCAATAGTCTCCATATAACAAAAATATAGGATATCAAAAATTAAGATACAATTGAAAACCTGACAATGTGTAAACCTCAATCAGAAACCAAAACAATGGTTACTCGTGACCGACTTAACTCGCAGCCAAGCTCACGGACAAGGCTGAGGTCAGGACTCAGATCACAGCCGACCAAGACATCGACCAAGATTGAGGTCGGGCCTCCGATCTCGGCTAGCCAAGCTCTGAGACAAGGTTGAGGTCAGGCCTCAGATCATGGCCGATCAATCGTCGGCCAAGTTCTCGGATAGGACTAAGGTCGAGCCTTAGATCACAGAAAGCTTCTAACCAGTAGGGCTGAGGTCGGGTCTCAGCTTACAGCCCGACGAGCTTGCCTTGGTTGGGCTCAATGTCAGTGATATAGGTAAGGGGTTGGGAGATCTAGGAAAGGAGCTTATCGGGGAATGCCAAGATGGGGCGAGAATGTCAGAGCTTGGAGAGGAGAGGAACATCAGAGATTGTGAAGAAGGGGGGAACGTCGGAGAAAAAGGCTTGTGTACGGATAGGGAAAAACTTAGTCAAAAACCTTTAAAAGGCAAAAAATAATGACAGTAGTTTAATTTCATCACTATTTTAGCAATGAAAGTTTATTTCCATTGCTCAACAAAATTAAATTTCCGTTGCTAAAATAGAGGCAGAATTAAGCTTTCGCCACTAAAATAAAGACAGAAATAAACATCCGTCGCTAAAATAGCAACGAAAATTTAATTTCATCGCTAACATAGATATGGATTCCATCCCTAAAACATAAAATAGTGATGGAGGTTTAATTCCGTCACTAAATTAATGATGAAATTAAACTTTCATTGCTAATTCCATTGCTAAATGATATTATTCTTGTAGTGTATTTTCGGTTGTGGAGATTGACTATTGGGTGAATTACTGCGAGCACTTCCAGATTTATTTCGTGGGTGAACTAGGGGGAAGATTGCCTACTTCCAAGATTAATCGGGTCTATTTAGGGGTGTAATCGAGCTGAGCCAAGCCAAGCCGAACAGTAAGAGGCTCGAGCTCAACTCGTTTGATTTTTCCCTAAGCTCGAGCACTGCTCGAGTTTGATTTGAGCTTTAATGCTTAATCTCGAGCTCGATTCAAAAATAACTCGTTTAAAAGTTAAACGAGTTTAGTTTGAACTCGACTTGTTAACATATTATTTTGAGATCGTTAAACAAACTTGAGTTCGAGCTCGTTAAGAAAATAATCAAGCTCAAGTTCGAGCTCGTTAAGCAAATAATCGAGCTCAATTTTAAGCTCGTAAAAATCCCCTGCATTACATGAAAATCAACTACATACAGAACATGACAATTACTTGTAAATGTAAATACATAACATACAAAATGAAAGCCACAAGAATCAAATTAACAAAATATTAAACAAATTAAAGTGTCAACACATGCCATATAAATCTTTAACACTTAATAGTTCTTAACAATACATAACATGAAAATTACAAGCAAGGAAATTATAATATAAAGGTTTCCAAAACACGTAAAACCATCATAAATTATTTTGCACAACAAATAGTAAAGTTGACAAGTTATATCACAGGTTCACACCCAAACATAAAGGAATCAAGTTCATGCCAAATGTGGATAGTATCAGACGATTTAACTTGTACATTCAAGTGAGTTGATCCAATGCCCTACAATTTATTTCAGACTAGTAAACCTGCAAAATACAAGTTATCATTATGCATCTGACGACCTGACAAAAAAATAATAGATTATATGGAGCGTGTGATTTTTCACATGTTAACAATGATATATAATTGGACAAGGAATATCAACAATGTCAGCCTTTTTAACAAAATACTAAACTGCAAATAAAATCAAACAAAGTTGGAAAAGGAGAATCCTGAATCAATAAAGTCATGCAAAAAAGAAATAAAAAAACATGGTGAAGCCTAAGATACGGTTAAGCAAAATCAAGGTTTACAGTTGAGTCATTCTTTAAAACATATCAAGATAAATGTTGAAGATCGATCGAGATGGCTAGAGAGGGGGGGAGTGAATAGCCTCCCTTGAAAATCGATTTTCTTCTACAAAAATGTTAGTGCGCAGCGGAAAATAGCTAACAAAAGGAAAGCAATACAAACACTATGATGTACGAGGTTCGGGGATAACTTGCCCCTACTCCTCGGCGTGTCCGTAAGGTGGACGATCCCTTGATCTTCGGTAGATCAAACCCCGGATGAATCCGGCTAGATGAATCTCCTTCTCGGTGGAGTGACCTCTCCACAACCAATCTCACAGATAGATGTTAAGTACAGAGATTATAGAAGGAAACTAAAGATTGAGGCAAAACAAGTAAAGAGCTTACAGCACAGCCTCAATAAACAGAACAAAACCAAGCAGAGCTTCCCGAGAGCAAGGCACCACCCCTTGCACCACCTCAGGCAGAGAGCTTCAAGGAAGAGCACTGATCGTGAGCAAGCAAAGAACACCCAAGCACAAGCACACACAGCTGTTCGTTAGAGTTCAGGGGGGATTCTCTCTTCTCCTTCATCTCTTCCTTTTAGCTTCCTTGTTCAAACGGTCTCTGAGTCCACTGCACACTGAGCAGCCTGAGCCACCTGAGCTTACCAGCACCACGCTCCTCTCAGCACACTCACTGATCATCCTCCTGTGCAGCTCAGAGTCCCGCCATGTCTTTTACCTGAAAACAAAGCTCGACAAACTGTGAAGATAGAAAGACATCCCTTGACTCTTCCTGTTCTTCATCCAAATTCAAACTCCACCTGCAAACCTCAGAGACGGATTAGCACAGCAACATCAGAAATAATCAGAAATCAGAAATGATCAGAGCAGAAAACTGAACACGATCAGAAATGCCTTAATCGATCAGACAATCGATTAAACGTCGTAATTCTTTCCTCTATAAACCGTGTAATCGATCAAGCCTAACCACTAATCGATTACCCAAGCCCTTAATCGATCAACTGATCGATTAAGGTATGGTAATCGATCAGGTGATCGATTACCTATCGCAAATCCAGATTCTCATCAAGCTTGTAATCGATCAGCTGATCGATTACTGCCTACCATAATCGATTGCCCAATCGATTATGGTGTATTCTGTGGGTTTTCCAAAATCTTACAGAATGCTCGGTAATCGATCATCAGATCGACTAACCAACTAACCCTGGGTTTACAGAATGCTCTGTAATCGATCACCAGATCGACTAACCAACTAACCCTTTGTTAATCGATTAACCAATCAAAACCAAAGTGAAATCAAAACTCATGCAATCTGATCACTTGGTTAACTTGGGTCTTACCCGAGCCAACCACATTGGATCATATATTCAGAGAACAGACTCCCAAGCCTCCTCTGATAATGATCCGGTCCGAAGACAGGCTACCATGCCTTCTCCGACCATAGTCCGGTACAGAGAACGAGCTACCGAGCCCTCTCTGACCTAATCTGGAGAACGAGCTACCGAGCCCTCTCCCACTTCATCCGGTCCAGACCTAGTCCGGAGAACGAGCTATCGAGCCCTCTTCGACTCCATCCGGTCCAGAGAACGAGCTACCGAGCCCTCTCTGACCTAGTCCGGAGAACGAGCTACCGAGCCCTCTCCGACTCCATCCGGTCCAGAGAACGAGCTACCGAGCCCTCTTTGACCTAGTCTAGAGAACGAGCTACCGAGCCCTCTCCGACTCCATTCGGTCCAGAGAACGAGCTACCGAGCCCTCTCTGACCTAATTCGGAGAACGAGCTACCGAGCCCTCTCCGATCTCATCCGTCATTGGTCAATCTGAATATATTGAACTTAATTCTTATACAATTAAAATGAACTTAAATCGGTGTCAACATCAAAACAACAATCGGGACAAACTGCATCAACAGCTGAGAGCCATAATATATTAAAATAAATAGGAATGTGTAATAGTAGCTGAAGGAGTTAATCATGAAAGAAAATTTGACGCACAACGGACACCTTGGTGGTTTTGCTAAGTGATTGCTTTGCCTAGTGGGCAAGCAATCCTTTCAAAAATGGCATGGGCGGTCTATGAGCGCCTAAGGAAAACAATATTTTTATAAATTGATTCTTTGCCTTTAATTATTTGATATTGTAGCATGACACTAACTATAAGCTAGTTAAATTGGGAATTTATGACTATGAATAATCACCTATGCACTAAACAATGAATAACTACTTACAACTAAAATTGCCTTACAATATATTGATTGGACAACTAAAGCTTCAACTCCCAACTCAATCAACCTTGCTTTTAATCTTCTTGCTATCAAATAGTCAAAAGTTGAAATAGTTAAATACAAGATATTTGAATTATAAGAAAATTTTTTAAAGGATACGTGGGCAAAATTTTTTCAATGTGTAACTTCAAACTACATAAGAAAATCATAAGATAAAATGATAACTTTGTCAATACCTCTTCAAGGATGATAATAAAAGCAGTATCTAAGTTAATTGAATCTCTTTAATATCTAATTTTTCTTTTTAATACAAATAGATAGCATCAAAAAATTAGACATGAATAAAACAATATACAGAACATATGGTAGCAAGTCAATAACTAATTAAATAGGATGTTTATGTACTCGTCTTTGATTTTCTCTTGATTCTATAAAGAGTATGCAACCAATCTGATGCACAAAGTAATACTTGGACTGTATCTGTTCCCAAAGAGGCACGATGAGGATCAATTACCCTACCATCAACACTAAAAGTTGATTTAGAAGCCACTGTAGTTATCGGAATTGATAATACATCATAAGTCATTTTTGATAAGATCCTAAACTTTAAGTTGTTAATTCTCCACCAAGATAATGCATCAAAGTTAGTTTCTTTTTCACAAATAAGACACCCTTCATCCATACACATCTAGTTCAGATTTTACTTGCTCACTTAATGTAATTAGAAAATTGTGCCCTTACGTTACCTTTTCCTCTTCCATTTAAATTACTCTGACCAATAGAACTTTCTTTTTTAGTTTTATCTTGACCATTACTACCGCTAACACTAGCTTTATGAGCTTCAACATACTCATTGTACAACATTTGCAATGACTCATGAACTGTAGAAATGTACTTAATTGCATCACCAACAAAATAGATCTCCGGAAAATACCATTCAATCAACTTTATCTTATTCCTTGGATATAATACTACTGCTATAGAGATCAATAAGTTGCTATCACCCCCAATATTTATCAAATTTAACCTTGATCTTGTTAGCCATTTTTGCTATGAAACTTTTTTCATTTGCACTTGCTTCATTTAACAACTTTTTTATAGTGTAAAGTTCAGTAAGAAACAAGTTAGAAGTAGGATATTCACTTCGTGAAATGAGATGAGTTACTTTATTAAATTCCTCAAGAAATGAACAAACAACACTAACCTTCTTCCAATCCTCCTCTCTTGGCAAAAAAGTTTAAGTTTCATCCCTTGCTACATATCTAGGAAAAACATCTTTGAACTCTAAAGTAGTTGATAACAT
The DNA here is from genome assembly GCF_044706935.1 of Curcuma longa. Taxonomy (NCBI): domain Eukaryota; kingdom Viridiplantae; phylum Streptophyta; class Magnoliopsida; order Zingiberales; family Zingiberaceae; genus Curcuma; species Curcuma longa. Next base: position 12,298,401 of record NC_133868.1, on the reverse strand, counting down.
GCAAAATGTTGTATTCCACCTCTCATGCAACAATCCAAAACAAGCTTCTTTGAAGATAGTTTCAATTGCTTTAAAATTTCACTAAATATATTAACATGAGTCTCTGAGATAGTTATGTGTTTCACACTTTCACGCATATTGAAAATAATATCTTGAATCTCAGATAATCCATCTTGCACCAAAAAAATTTAAGATGTGTGCAAAACATCAAACATGAAATAATTTGCCACCAAGAGAAGATTATTTTTATAGGAGAGATTATCCTTCAACACCCTCATAGCTACATCATTATAGCTAGCATTATCAATTATAACTAACCATACCTTATTTTCGATTCCCCATTCAACCAAGCACTTATTCAACACATCACAAATTGAAACACCATTATGAGGTGGAGGAACATCTAAAAAATTTAGATTCTGCTTCTATAAATTCCAACTAAAATCCACATAATGACCAGTGATAACCATATATGAAACCTTCTGATCTGACTTCCATAAATCAATAGTCACACTAATCCTATTCACATCTTTTAATGATATCATAACTTTTTTCTTCTCAATTTCATAAGAAGTTATGCAATCCTTTTTCACAGTAGCACAACTAATCTTCTGATAATATGGAGTGGCAGTTCTCATCAATAAATTGAATATTTCATATTCTGAGAAAAGGAATGGCAGCTCATGAACAATGATCATGTGAGAAAGAATCTCTCTTATCTTCCCATAATCATATTTGAAATTCTAGACAGCATTAATAGTTTCTAATTTAACAATAGTTATAGAGACAGTAAAATTATTTTAACCTTTCTCACTAATCTGCTTCCTCATATAACCCTTGAGGTGCCTCAAAAAAATAGGATGTAACACCAGTCTTGTTTATTGTGAGCTGATGTTTACATACAATGAATACATTCAACCTTTATTGTCCCATTTGGAAGAGTAACCTCTTTAAAGTCATCCCATGCTTTTGATGTCCATTTTCTTTTCTTTGGAGCATATGGACTTTCATCCTCTTCTTTAGTGGTCTTGGGTTGTTGCACATTACTGGTTTGAGTTGCTTCACTGTTATTATTTGTTAAAGGTTAAAGTTCTCCCAAAATAGGACTTATGGCAGAATCTTCAATTGATAAGTGCGGAGTTGACATTGAATACAAAAGTCTTACATAACAGTTGCATAAACAAAGTCTACAAGAAAACAAACAAACAAGTTTTAAGCATCAAATCAATTAAAGTACTCTCATTATCTCTTTCCAGTGCTCAATACAGAGATTATTCGTGTATCTACTTAATTTACTTACTATGTAAACTGAGTCTGATCGTGTATAACTTATCAAGTACATTAGATTTTGCAATCACTTTGAAATACTCTATATGAGAGATACTCTCTTTTGATTTTTTGTTAAATGTTCATTCGTATCTATTGGAGTTCGTATCAATATAGTATCAGCATTAGTGAATTTCTCAAGAATCTTGTCTATATAATGAGACTAACTTAGAACAAGTCCTAATGTTCTAAGAGTATAATTTTAAAATTACATTAGCTAGACTCGTGTCTTTCATGTCGAATTTTGAATTCAATATATCTTTAGTGATTTGATTATTTTATTATTGCTCTCAATGATAAATATGTCATCTACATAAAGGTATAAGATGACATAGTCATCCTTTATGTCTTTAACGTAGACATATTTGTCACATTCGTTGATTTTAAATTCACTTTCTTTCATGATATCATCAAACTTCTTATGTCACTGCTTTGGAGCTTGTTTCAAGTCATATAACGATTTCACCAATCTATAAACTTTGTTTTCTTGTCTTGGTATAGAAAACTCTCAGGTTGCTCATGTAGATTTTCTCTTTTAAATCCCCGTTTAGAAAAGTCATATTTATGTCCATTTGATATCATCTACAATACTCTGATGGAAATTATTCCCGATATCAGAGATTACATATCAAAGTAATCAAGGTCTTCACGTTGTCAGTAACATTTATTTATCAATTTAGCTTTATACTTATCAATTGTGCCATTTGATTTTATTTTATTTTTTGAAAATTCACTTGCAACCTAATGAATTACTTCCCGAGCACATGATTTTTAACATTTTTTGAAAAGTCATAAGATTCTAAGTATGATTTTACAAGATAGAGTCTATTTTAGATGCAATTGTTTCTTTCCATTAAAGTCTTTCAAAAGAGCTTACTGTTTTTGAGTAACTTTAGTGTTCACTTTCCATAATGAAAGTGATAAAATCCATTCCGAATGATTTTTTCACCCGAGCTTTTATTTCGTCTAAGCTCAACCTCAACTGGTGCATCTTCTTTTTCTTATATTTCATATGTCCGTTTTGAGAAACTTACTTCCTATCAAGTCTTATAAGGAAAAACATGTTCAAAGAATGAGACATTTCTCGATTTAATAATCGAGTTTTTGTGTATTTCGATATTTGAGACTTATACACAAAAAATTGATAAATACTGTTGTTATGTGTATATCTAATAAATATATAATTAACAGTTTTTAGTCTTATCTTAATCTTTTTCGAATTCGGTACTAAAACCTTTGCAAGACACTCCCACACTCGTAAGTATTTGTAGGATGACTTTCTTCTCTTTCACAATTCGTAAAGACTCTTATCTATTTTCTTCTAGGGCATCTTATTTAAAAGGTAATTAGTTGTTAATACAGTTTCCCTCCACATGTACTCTGACAATCCACAGTTTAATAGAAAAGCATTCATCATCTTTTTTGAAGTGTGATTATTCCTCTCAACAACATCATTTTGTTGAGAAGTATAAGGATGTGTTGTTTTATGTCTGATCCCATGTTCAACACATAACTCAGCAAATGGTGATACATATTCACCGTCTCGGTCACTTTGCACCACTTTAATATTTTTATGAAGATGGTTTTAAATCTCATTCTTATAAAGAATAAATTTCTCAATAGTTTCATCTTTATCATTAATAAAAGTGATGAAATATTTACTCCCATCACGTGTCAGTATCTATTTTAGGTCACGCACGTCTGTGTGGATTAGACTGAGTAGTTCACTATTTCTTTCAACTTATTGAAAGACTGACCTGGTCATTTTCGCTTCAACACAAGTCTCACACTTGTGTTTCGAATCAATGTGAAATGTATGTATGTTTTACATATTAATTAATCTACGCAATGCATTGTAGTTAACATATTCTAGTCTACCATGTCATAAATATGAAGACTCAAACATATAAACTAAAAAGCTTTCATTCTTGTATGAAGACTCATGCATTGGGCCTAATGGCTATTATACTAAGTTTAAATAGTCTATCAGTTATATAACTCTTCCCTACAAATATTTTATTTTTGGATAGAACAACTCTTTCCAATTCAAAAATAATGTGAAAATCATGCTTACTCAGAAGTGATCCGAATATCAAAATCTTTCGAATCTTCATAATATACAACACATTATTTAAAGTCGCTCCTTATTTGAGGTCATCTTCAACATCACTTTCTCTTGGTCTTTGATGTCTGCGGTTGTTGAGTTCCCCATAAACAGTTTATCTCCATCTTTGATTTCTTTAAAGTTATGGAGAAGCTCTTTGTTGCAACACACATATTTGGTGGCACTGGTATCGATCCAACCATTGTCGCAGATTTGAGCCTATCAAGTTCACTTCGGAGACCATGATATCCATGTCTAGTCTCTCATTCAGGTTGGCCTTCTTTGGCTTCTTGCATTTCGAAGATTTGTGACTGACTCCTGTCACAGTTGAAGCATTTTCCAAAGAATTTCTTCTTGCTTATGCCTCCTCTAAGTCCTACTTTGGAAGATTTAGGATTATTCCATTTTGAGCTTTAACCATGCTCAATTTCATAGTAGCATGAGAGAGCAATTTCTTCTCTGAACTCTTGTTATCTTCCTTAATACGAAGTTTAAAAACGAGTTCCTCGACATTATTTCCTTTCGCTTGTGCTTCAGGTAATTCTTGAAGTCCTTCCAAGCTGATAACAACTTCTCAACGATAGCAGTCACCTGGAAGGTTTCTCTCAGTACCATGCCATCTGAGTGAGTTTCATACGGATCATCTGAAGCTCTTGGACTTGGCTGATCACTGTTTTAGTGGCACCATCTTGTAGTCTAGGAATCAGTCAATAATGAACTTTTTGGCCTCCACATTTTCTACCTTGTATTTTCAATTCAGGGACTCTCATAGTCCTTAGTCGTTCTCTTCATGCTATACACAACATATAACGAGGCGACAAGACAGTTGAGCATGTAGTTTTGTCATAAGAACTCAGAATGGTTTCATACTTCCACTACAGTGATGGTTTGGCCTCACTTGCACCTTCAACAGGCTTGGGAGGGTCCTTCGTCAAGAACCAAGCTAGATTCAATGTGATTAGGTAGAAGAGTATCTTTTGCTACCACCGTTTGAAGTTCAATCCCGTGAACTTTTTTGACTTCTCCCCATGATTGACTGAACAATTACAATTAGAGCAAAGGGGGGCTTTTAAGAGTTGAGCATTCTATTTCTCAACACTTTCAATGGTCATCTCCACATAAGAGTGAGTCTGTTTTAAAATTATTGGAGATATTTGTCGGAGATAATAAAAATTATAGAATTTTAAATTGCTAAATACAAAAGATTTAGTCTTATCTGATCTGCCAAGATAGCTTTGACTTGTTGAACTCAAACTGGGAAGGTTGGATGACTGTGCTGCTTGGGAAGGCGAACTACCTAATATGGCTAAGCTGAGTTGAGTGGTCTAGTGTTCGAGTTGGCTAAATGCCCCAACTATCAAGTGCTTGAGCTTGTCAAGTGCCTAAGCTGGTGCTTGAGCTTGCTGTACTGTCGAGTCCGAGTGGGTCGTCGTTGCCTGAGCGCCGAGTCAGGAGGTCGAGACTGAGTGGGAAATTGAGATGTCAAGGTTTGTGTTTGACATCGAAGTCACGTTAGATATTTGTTTCTTAAGATACAATAGAACGACCACGTAGACAAGTTGTTCGTGGCGAATTGAGTGTATTTCCAAACACTATCACGAAAAAACTATCAAGCAAAATGATGCACAACAGAGAAACGATTTTGTAGGGACGAAAGTGGATGGAATTTTTGTTCAGTATATACTTTTGTTGTCAGAGGTCACAACCTCCTCATGTAGGAGTTGGATCCTTGGCCTAATTAAATGACCAAATAAAGATTATTTATTATCTTTATTAGCTCGGCTCGAAACGCCAACCTTCAACCATTTAATGATTGGTTGTTTTTGTCTAGATGGTTACAGATCCACTATTAATGTTGATCGTCTAGGACTCGACCATTAATATGTATGTTACAGCAAAAAGGAAAAATGAATTCGGATAGAAAAATATAGGTTGAGTCGCTTGGACAAATTGTCTCAACGATTATGATGTTTGACATGCGTCGCACATGAGTCACCTAGATTCATTACAATTCGAGCCTTAGATTTGCACTCCTCTTACGGACCCACGCATGATAGAAAGTCTCTCTTTATACATATCCACAACTTTGAGTATTGTGATTCAATATAAACTAACATCTTAGCTAATCATCCCTTGATAGGACTAAAACTCTCATACAAATTGGAGTCCATTTTCATCCATCTCTCTTATTTACATTCACGTTTCCAATACTATTCAACTCATTGTTTACTCTTTTCTTTCCCCTCTGTAAATGATCATTAAGTTGTATTTGTCTCCATTATTTAGAGTTACTTTTATGAAAATTTTACCTTACATTAGGTAGAGTTTTCTTAATGATCTCTTTTTGTTTCGTACATTTTCAACTTTTATCGTATATAGCGAGAGAGACATACTTTTGTCACCAAATATTATGTTTAAAAGAGAGAAAAAAAAAGTGAGGAAGGTAGAAGAAATTGATTGTGACCATACGAGTTTAGTGTGCTGCAATCAATCTTCAGCTCATATGTCATCAAGGTTCCATAGGTTCCCCAGGATTCACCGTCGGTCGATCCCTCACTCGAGTATCCATTGATAGCATTGCCTTGAACTTGAATCACGTAGGGTATGCAGCACATGAGTGCCATCATCTCTTGCAAGTCTTCGGTCGACTCAATTTCCTTATCTTGCTCCATCAACAGCTCTTGTGTATCTTGCTGTTCCGAGTTTCCTTGATCTTGTTGCTGGTCCTCTTGCACCCTACGTTGTTTTTTCTGTCGTTGGTGAATCAAGAACCTCTCTCTCGCTTCCTCGAGGTTCTTGGAGGGCTTTGTCTTCTTGAAATGAGTCCTCCAGTAATTCTTGATCTCGTTGTCGGTCCTCCCCGGGAGGTTTTCGAGCAATGGTGGACCATCTACAAACAAAAAAGACAGCAAGTCTAAGGTCCCAACCGATTATCATACATCACAGACTTATCCATTTGATTCCTTTACTAAAAAAGAAGCATAATTTAAGATTGTGGTCCAAAACACACACAAATCACATTTAAATTAATCACAAGAACTAGATAAATGAAAGCCTAAAACAAGTTAACCATTAAGAACTCCCAAAGGAAATCTGATGTTTGGTTGTCATATCACTTTGCAGATTATATTAACTAATCTATAATTTTCAGGGAAATATATATTCCTTTGCATACCTATTGCCCCACAAAGCATGGAGCTCCTGGATGGTCCTCTCCTCTTGAGGGGTGATATTACCTCTCTTCAGGTCTGGCCTCAAGTAGTTCACCCACCTCAGCCTGCAGCTCTTCCCACTTCTCTTCAGTCCTGTATATCGACAACATATATAAAGAAAGTGTGTGGAAAAACTATCACTATATGTATATATTCAATTACCTGTTAACTTGGAGACACAGTTCCATTTGCCTTGGCCATGGTGGTTGACATGCTCAATGAGGAGCTTGTCCTCTTGGGCAGTCCATGGCCCCTTCCTCCACTCCTCGTCCTCCCAAGAGACGTACTGTGCTTCAGTGTTGGCCATACTGATGCCCTCTCCTGCGTCTTCCACTTCGCTTGGGAGTTAATTAGTTTACAGGCAGGCTTTGAGATGCCTCACAGGGGACTGGCGACACATGATCATGCATTTATATATAACCTACTCTACTCTTGATACCGTGATATGCCATGTTCTCCTCCCTAAACTTGGGCTACTTAAAACCTTAATTTCGAACAATATTAGTGTAACAATCAAATCATTTAGTGGATCCATTTTTTATTATTTTCCACTGAATATAACTCATTCTAGTTTGTCACCTAGCCCGGCAGATTCGATCACCACGATCGTCATCCAATCCGACTCCTAACCATATCATTAAGGATAAATAAGCACGCAGCTCAATAGTTAGAAAAGGTAATTTTGTAGCCCCCGGGGCATAGCTGAGTTGGTTACGACGTAGCAGAGTTGCAGAAGAGGGCAAGGGTTCGAATCCTGGTGAAGTCAGACAATATCCTTCTGCGTCGTGACCAACTGCAGTTTCCCGATTTACCTCCTCACAAATGGTCGGGGGGGGGGGGCCGATCGTGTGGGACTGCTAAGGTGCGGATTCCACCTTTGTTGCAGAAAAGAAAAGGTAATTTTGTAGCTTTTCGATTTATCTCTTTATAAATGGTCGTGGGATCAATCGTGTGAGACTGTTGGGATGATAAATTTTATCTTTTATTGAAGAAAAGGCAATTCAACTCTAATTCTCTCTCTATTTACTCTTCTTTTTTTGTAAAAGTGGAATCCGCCATTTTAGCGGCTCCACACGGTCAGTCCCACGAGACTATATGTGAGGAGGTAAATCGAGTAATTGCAGTTGGTCAGGACGTAAGAGGGTATTGTCTGACTTTATTAGAATTTGAACTTTTGTCCTCTTCTACAATTCTAATGCATTGTAATTAACTCAGCTATGTCTTGGGATCTCTCTCTTTACTCCGAAAGATGGAACAGGGAAGGAAAAGAATTTACGGTGGCAAAAAAATCCATAGGAAAGAAAAAAATGTCTGAGGGAAGGAAAAAGAAAAAAGAAAAATATCAAAGTAAATAGAAAAAAGTTTTTCACTGTGAATATTTTTTCATAGATGTTATTTGCATCGCCTAAGTCGTCGCACCACATGCATCCACGTGTAGAACTTCAAGTGAGGGTGATAATTAATGACGGTGATGACATGACACGATAAAATTATAAGGAAAAAAAGCAAGCTCGTGATTAAGAAGAACGATTTGTAATTGGCGTGGGTGGCTCGATGGAGGCGGTAGCAACGTCTAATGGCTGCCTGCCACATCGCACCTAAACGCAATCTAGTGTTTAATTCGATTCCTAATAATAATTAAATGGATGAATCTAGATAATGAAATGCTAAATCGAGCGAGGATGGAATAAATTACGAGATTTGCGGTGCGTTTAGATGCGGGGACGAACTCGACACGTCTCGCCAGATTTAATTCCTGGTTACATGGAGCTGCATGATTGGTAAGGGTTTAAAGAAGTATCAAAGTGACGAAGGTGGATATTATAAGATATTGCGAGGAATGATTGTTATTAGTTTTTGACACGAAACGAAACGATCCGATCATATCTTGGGGAGTACACATAAAGTGCCCGCCCTTAGTGGCGGTCGTAATCTTGCTTTCTTTTTCGTTATCAATTGGGATTAAAATAGTGATTTATCAAAGTGTCATTCAAATCTAAAACGTTTCCTGACCAGAGAGAGAGAGAGAGAGAGAGAGAGAGAGAGAGATTTCATTTAGGTGCACGCGAGCGTTTTAAGCTTCGTTGGATCATATACCATTTGAAGTATTTCAGTCTTCTTTTAACTAGAGCTGTCAAACAAATTAATTCAGAATGAAATGGACTAATTCATCAGAAATTCATCATATGACATAAGTAGAACAGGTCGATCCATCAACTTGGCAGTCTAAAAAATCTTCAACCCAATCGTGGATCGTGGATTAGACAAGGGTGAACTCATAGATCTATCAAAAATAAAAATATATAGAAAATATTAAAATTTTTAAATTTGGATTGTAGGTTAAACAAGTCAAGTTGAAAATTTTACATTTGAATTGCAATTTAGACAGGTCAAGGTAACTAATTTATTGAATTTTTTCTTTTAATTTTAAATTAAAAAAAATTCTCAATCCGCGGATCAATCCACACAGATCATAGGTCTCATGCGGATCGCGAGCCTAGGCAAGTTGACTCACCTGAATACATCTTAAAATGAGTTGATAAAATTTTAATCTAATTTACTTAAATTGTTCGACGGGACAGATTAACCTGATAGATTAATCCAAATTGATAATCCTACTTTTAATCATATGAATTTAGAATTTAAAATTTAACGGAAGCTGAGAAAGGGAGGTGGACGGAGATAGGAGGGCTTAAAAACTACTAATTAAACTACAAATTTATTTATTTAAATTTAAGTAAATATTATGTAAATAATTTATTTTATGTAATAAAGAATATAAAGTGTTTGTGAAAGTGTCTTCAAGCATTTGAAAGATGGCTTCTTTGGTTGGTGCTGAGATTGTCCTACATTTGCTTTGGGATGTGTTTCCTGCCTAACGTGCAAGGAACCGTAGAAATGATGGTAGGCCCTTTTTTTTTTTTTTTTTTTTTTGCAGAAAAAGAGGCATGTATTTAGTAGCCATTTGATGCTTTGGTTTATAAAAAAAAACAAGTGTTCACCTTCCAAATTCATTTTGTTCCATGATCAGTTGTGAAGTGTGTATTTTTCTGCCCACTCTGTTTATCTGGATAGGCAATGAAATGAACCCTCGATATATTATCTATAAACTTGATTAGCAATAGCTTGGATGATAGAAGTGAGAGAGCAATGATGTGACTGAGGGAGGGCACATCAGTTGTGCAATCCTGTCTGTGAGTGCTGTAGAAGGAAAAGGTGAATGGCCATAAACTTAAAATAATATATAAGGTTTTGGCTAGTCTTATTAAATAAAGTAAGATAAAAAAATAGCCCAACAAAAGTAAAAAAATAATATCAATGTCTACTTGTTAGCTAGGTCAGTCACTATATAAAATCTTTTATAAAATTTATAGAATACTTAGTAATAAATAAGCGAAATCTAAATCAATTAAGATTGATGCAAATTCTAATATGCCGAGGAGGGTTAAATGTTAGATAAGTATGAAAAACCCTAGCATATCATAAAGGATCAGATATTTGATGAGTGTAGAAGTTCAAATAAATAAAAAAAATCGGATGTTTGACATAGAAGAAGTCCTAACAGATCAAGGGTAATTAGATGCTAAGCATGTGAAACCCCGATATGTTAGGGTTGATCAAATATTGGGCAAAGAAAATTTTGATGAGTTGAGGTCAAGAGTGATCAGATGCTAAGCACATGAAATCTCGATATGTTAGGGTTGATTGAATATTGAGTAAAGAAAATTTTGATGAGTTGAGGTCAATTAAATACCAAACAAGATAAGAATTCAGGTTTGATAAAACTGAAATAGAAGTATCAGTCGATTGATAGGATATATCAATCGATTGATGGACTCTAAACTCCAAATTTAGAATTTGAAGTAGTTTTAGGATTTGTTATAATAACTCCAGGATTTGTTATAGTAATTTTGGAGATTTCTATAGTAACTTTGGAGTTTGCTACAGTAATGAACAGTGCATCGATTGATGAATGCGGATAGTTGATTGCTAGTTATTGCAACAAATAAAATATTTAAAAATTGACTGTTCAACCTGATTGTTCATTAGCAATCAACTTCCAAGGATTAGCAGTCAACTGATGTCACTATTCACATGCTCATAAGGTGTTGGAATCAATTGTAGGGTTTGATTGTTAAGGTAGCAATCGATTGATGAGGTTTAGCTGTCGACTAATGGTGGTCAAACTATGTGGAAAGAGTCATTCTACAGGTGCAATGGTCGAATTCGACGGGGTAGTCGATTGATGGAAGCAGACAGTCAACTGATAGATGGAAATCAACTCGACAATAACCTTATAAAAGATGATATTGAGGAGATTTGAATATGTCAGTTCTTGAGGGTTTGAGAACGAAGTGTTGTTGCATTTTCGGATCAATAAGAGGCATTTCAAAGTAACAAGAAAGTGTCTAAAGCGAGATTCGTGTAAATTCGTTTGCTTTTGCATTTCGTATTCTTGTTGTATTGTTGTAAAAATAGATTGTAAGAGGCTTCTTTCACCTTTGGAAAGTGTTAGAGAAGGAGGAGGATAGTGGTGGTAGTATCGCTAGGACTAGGCCTTAGAGTAGTTGTATTGGGAGGTGGTAAACTAAGTAAAATCTTGTAGTTGTGCATTTGATGTTGATTTAGTTTTAAATTTTCATTGCGCAAATCAAGTTGACGTGAATCAAAGTTATTTACACTTTATAGCTCGCATCGGTCCTAACAAGTGGTATTAGAGTGAGGTCGCTTTTCATCGGACTAATCGCTGAAGAAGCACAAAGTTAGATGAAGAAGGATCTACATTTTTGCCCTCCAATACCAAGTCTTCAAACTGATCATTCAAGGAGCTCAAGGCTGAAATGGATCCTCGAAATAGGTTTGGGATACTCAAGTATCTCCGTCTTTTGGATTAGGAGGCTTTGATCAATGGAAAATAAGGGTGGAAAATTTCTTGATGATGGACATCAAGAATTGGTCTATCCTAATGGAAGGATTCGAAGCCTTAAAGGATGGCAATGGGAGACTCCTCAAAAAGAATAAATGGACCGAGGAGCAAATCCAAAATCGGAGACAAATGACAAGGTAATCAAAATTTTAATAAATTTGGTGTCTAATAATATTTTGTGTAAAGTAGATAAATTTAGAGATGTCAAACATCTATGGAGCAAGCCTCACGAAGATTCATCCTCTACACTGTTGGTGCAATCTTTGCCCCAAGTGCATTGAGTTTCAATGTTTGGCTAAACCATGTTTAAAGTTAGGCAATACTTGTGATCTAACATGTGTGATGCAAGTTTGCAGGAAAGTCCAAGCGTAGTCTTGGTAAGGAAAAGTCCAAGTGGGTAGTCTTGGCAAGGAAAAGTCCAAGTGGGTAATCTTGGCAAGGACTTGACATGACGAAGCTGATGGAAGCATCTCAGGCTAGTACGAGGATGATGGAGCATCCGTGTAGAGGATGAATCTTCGTAAAGCTTGGTAAGCTTGCTCCATAGATCTTTGACATCTCTAAATTTATCTACTTTACACAAAATATTATTAGACACCAATTTATTAAAATTTTGTTTACCTTTTCATTTGTCTCTAAGTTTTCAATTTGCTCCTCTGTCAATTTCTTCTTTTTGAGGAGTCTCCCATTGCCATCCTTTGAGGCTTCGAATCTTTCCATTAGGATGGACCAATTCTTGATGTCCATCATCAAGAAATTTCCCACCCTTATCTTCTATTGATCAAAGCCTCGTAATCCAAAAGGCGGAGGTACTTGAGTATCCCAAATCCATTTCGAGGATCCATTTCAAGCTTGAGCTCCTTGAATGATCAATCCGAAGATTTGGTATTGGAGGGCTCTAAAAATGTAGATCCTTCTTCATCTAACTTTGTGCTTCTTCAGCGGTTAGTCCGATGAAAATCGACTTCACTCTAATACCACTTGTTAGGACCGATGCGAGCTATAAGGGTGAATAACTTCAATTCACATCAACTTGATTTGCGTAATGAAAATTTAAAACTAAATCAACATCACATGCACAACTCTAAGATTTTATTTAGTTTACCACCTTCCAAGATGACTACTCTAAGGCCTAGTCCTAGCGATATTACCACCACTATCTTTCTCCTTCTCTGACACCTTCTAGAGATGAAGAAGCCTCTTACAATCTATTTTTACAATTATACAACAAGAATACGAAATGTAAAAGCAAACGAATTTACACGAATCTCGCTTTAGACACTTTCTTGTTACTTTGAAATGCCTCTTGTTGATCTGAAAAATGCAATAACACTTTATCCTCAAACCCTCAAGAACTGCCATATTCAAATCTCCTCGAAATCATCTTTTATAGGGTTGTTGTCGAGCTAATTTTCGTTTATCAGTTGACTGTCTGCTTCCATCAATCAACTGCCCCATTGAATCCGACTATCACACCTGTAGAATAGCTCTTTCCACATAGTTTGACCACCATTAGTCGATGGCTAAACCTCATTAATCGATTGCTACCTTAACAATCAAATATTACAGTTGATTCCAACACCTTATGTACGTGTGAACAGTGACACCAGTCCACTGCTAATCTTTGGCAATCGATTGCTAATGAACAATCAAGTTGAACGATCAATTTTTAAATATTTTATTTGTTGCAATAACTAGCACTCAACTATCCGCATTCATCAATCGATTTCACTGTTCATTATTGTAGCAAACTCCAAAGTTACTATAGCAAACTCCAAAATTACTATAAAAAATCCTAAAGTTATTGTAACAAATCCTAAAAACACTTCAAATTCTAATTTAAGAGTCTAGCGTCCATCGGTTGATTGATACACCCTATCAATCGACTGATACTCCTATTTCAGTTTTATCAAATTTGAATTCTTGTCTTGTTTGGTATCCGATTGACCTCAACTTATCAAAATTTTCTTTGTCCAATATTCGATCAACCCTAACATATCGAGACTTCATGTGCTTAGCATCCGATCACCTTTGACCTACTAAGACTTCCTCTATATCAAATATCTAATTTTTAAAATTTATTTAAACTTTCACACTCATCTAATATCTGATCCTTTATAACATGTTAGGATTTTTCATACTTTCTTAACATTCAACCCTCCTCGACGTATTAGAATTTACATCAATCTTAATCGATTAAGATTTTATTTATTTATCACTAGGTGTTCGATCCATTTTATAAAATATTTTATATAGTGACTCACCTAGCTAACAAGTAGACATTGATATTATTTTTTTTTTACTTTTGTTGCGCTATTTTTATCTTACTTTATTTTATAAGACTAGCTAAAACCTTATATATCATTTTAAGTTTATGGCTATTAACCTTTTCCTTCTACAGCACTCACAGACAGGATTGAACAACTGATGTGCCCCTCCCTCAGTCACATCATTGTTCTCTCACTTCTATCATCCAAGCTATTCCTAATCAAGTTTATAGATAATATATCGAGGGTTCATTTCATTGCCTATGCAGATAACCAGAGTAGGCAGAAAAATAGAGACTTCACAACTGATCATGGAACAAAATGAATTTGGAAGGCGAACACTTGTTTTTTTTATAAACCAAAGCATCAAATGGCTAGTAAATACATGCCTCAACAGAACAGAAGAAGTTGCAGAAATAAAGAATGGGCCTACCATCATTGCTATGGTTCCTTGCACGTTAGGCAGGAAACACACCCCAAAGCAAATGTAGGACAATCTCAGCACCAACCAAACAAGCCATCTTTCAAATGCTCGGAGACACTTTCACAAACACTTTATATTCTTTATTACATAAAATAAATTATTTACATGATATTTATTTAAATAAAATAAATAAATAAATTTATAGTTTAAAGCCCTTGTACCTCCTAGTGACTTGACCTGTCAATGCCACCTTCCTCTCTCACGCTTATTAAATTTTAAATCCTAAATTCGTATGATTAAAAGTAAAGCACTCAATTTGGATTAGATTTATCATATTGATTTAGGGTCTGTCCCATCAAATAATTTAAATTAGTTGGATTAAAATTTTATCAATTTATTTTAAAGTGAATTTAGATGAGTCGACCCACTTAGGTTCGTGACCCCAGTGGATCGACCCGCGACCTATATGGATTGGCCCGTAGATTGAGAAATTTATTTTTTATTTAAAATTTAAAATTAAATGAGAAAATTAATGAATTAGTTATCTTGACTTGTCTAAACTACAATTCAAATTTAAAATTTTCAATTTGACCTGTTTAACTTCCAATCCAAACTTAAAATTTTTAATATTTTTTATATTTTTGACAAATCTATGAGTTGACCCGCCTAATCTGTGATCTACGATTGGGTTAAAAAAAATTTAATCTGTCAAGTTGATGGAACGATCTATTTCATCTCGTCATATGATGAATTTATGATGAATTAACTCATCTCATCTTGAGTTTAAAAGAAGACTGGAATGTCTCCAGGGCAATGGTGCAACAGTAGGACATCTGGATTGTGACTCAGGGACCTACGGTTCGATCCCCAGCTACGGCGTATTTGTAGGAATTTTTCTCCAAATGGAGAATGCAATCAAAGGATGTTGGGCATCTGAATTGGTCGCCGTATGCACTTCCTGATTTATCCTGATGGTCGATGGAAAACTTTTGTGGGATAGACCAACCCTAAGAATTGAGTCCATAAGACTGACTAGGATTTATCATTTTTTTTTTTTGTAAGAAGACTGGAATACGATCCATCGAAGCTTAAAACGCTCGCGTGCACCTAAATGAAATCTCTCTCTCTCTCTCTGGTAAGGAAACGTTTTAGATTTGAATGACACTTTGATAAATCACTATTTTAATCCGAATTGATAACGAAAAAGAAAGCAAGATTACGACCGCCACTAAGGGCGGGCACTTTATGTGTACTCCCAAAGATATGATCGGATCGTTTCGTTTCGTGTCAAAAACTAATAACAATCATTCCTCGCAATATCTTATAATATCCACCTTCGTCACTTTGATACTTCTTTAAACCCTTACCAATCATGCAGCTCCATGTAACCAGGAATTAAATCTGGCGAGACGTGTCGAGTTCGTCCCCGCATCTAAACGCACCGCAAATCTCGTAATTTATTCCATCCTCGCTCGATTTAGCATTTCATTATCTAGATTCATCCATTTAATTATTATTAGGAATCGAATTAAAACACTAGATTGCGTTTAGGTGCGATGTGGCAGGCAGCCATTAGACGGCGCTACCGCCTCCATCGAGCCACCCACGCCAATTACAAATCGTTCTTCTTAATCACGAGCTTGTTTTTTTTTCTTAATTTTATCGTGTCATGTCATCACCGTCATTAATTATCACCCTCACTTGAAGTTCTACACGTGGATGCATGTGGTGCGACGACTTAGGCGATGGAAATAACATCTATGAAAAAATATTCTCAGTGAAAAACTTTTTTCTATTTACTTTGATATTTTTCTTCTCTACTTTTTCCTTTCCTCAGAGATTTTTTTTTTCTTTCATATGGATTTTTTTGCCACCGTAAATTCTTTTCCTCCCCTGTTCCATCTTTCGGAGTAAACAGAGAGGCCCCCAGGGCATAGCTGAGTTGATTACAACGCAGCAGAATTACAGAAAAAGACAAGAATTCAAATCTTAACGAAACTAGGCAATACCCTCTTACGTCCTGATCAACTGCAGTTTCTCGATTTACCTCCTCACGGATAATCATGAGACCGACCGTGTGAAGCCACTAAGGTGGCGGATTCCACTTTTGCAAAAAAAGAGAAGTAAATAGAGAGAGAATTAGAGTTGAATTGTCTTTTCTTCAATAAAAGATAAAATTTATCATCCTAACAGTCTCACACGATTGATCTCACGATCATTTATGAAGAGATAAATCGAAAAACTACAAAATTACCTTTTTTAACTATTGAGCTGTGTGCTTATTTATCCCTAATGATATGGGTAGGAGTCGAATTGGATGACGCTCGTAGTGATCGAATCTGCCGGGCTAGGTGACAAACTAGAATGAGTTATATTCAGTGGAAAATAATAAAAAATGGATCCACTAAATGATTTGATTGTTACACTAATATTGTTCGAAATTAAGGTTTTAAGTAGCCCAAGTTTAGGGAGGAGAACATGGCATCGCGGTATCAAGAGTAGAGTAGGTTATATATAAATGCATGATCATGTGTCGCCAGTCCCCTGTGAGGCATCTCAAAGCCTGCCTGTGAACTAATTAACTCCCAAGCGAAGTGGAAGAGGCAGGAGAGGGCATCAGTATGGCCAACACTGAAGCACAGTACGTCTCCTGGGAGGACGAGGAGTGGAGGAAGGGGCCATGGACTGCCCAAGAGGACAAGCTCCTCATTGACCATGTCAACCACCATGGCCAAGGCAAATGGAACTGTGTCTCCAAGTTAACAGGTAATTGAATATATACATATAGTGATAGTTTTTCCACACACTTTCAATTTATTTATATATGTATATATATGTTGTCGATATACAGGGCTGAAGAGAAGTGGGAAGAGCTGCAGGCTGAGGTGGGTGAACTACTTGAGGCCAGACCTGAAGAGAGGTAATATCACCCCTCAAGAGGAGAGGACCATCCAGGAGCTCCATGCTTTGTGGGGCAATAGGTATGCAAAGGAATATATATTTCCCTGAAAATTATAGATTAGTTAATAAATTCTGCAAAGTGATATGACAACCAAACATCAGATTTCCTTTGGGAGTTCTTAATGGTTAACTTGTTTTAGGCTTTCGTTTATCTAGTTCTTGTGATTAATTTAAATGTGATTTGTGTGTGTGTTTTGGACCACAATCTTAAATTATGCTTCTTTTTTAGTAAAGGAATCAAATGGATAAGTCTGTGATGTATGATAATCAGTTGGGACCTTAGACTTGCTGTCTTTTTTGTTTGTAGATGGTCCACCATTGCTCGAAACCTCCCGGGGAGGACCGACAACGAGATCAAGAATTACTGGAGGACTCATTTCAAGAAGACAAAGCCCTCCAAGAACCTCGAGGAAGCGAGAGAGAGGTTCTTGATTCACCAACGACAGAAAAAACAACGTAGGGTGCAAGAGGACCAGCAACAAGATCAAGGAAACTCGGAACAGCAAGATACACAAGAGCTGTTGATGGAGCAAGCTAAGGAAATTGAGTCGACCGAAGACTTGCAAGAGATGATGGCACTCATGTGCTGCATACCCTACGTGATTCAAGTTCAAGGCAATGCTATCAATGGATACTCGAGTGAGGGATCGACCGACGGTGAATCCTGGGGGAACCTATGGAACCTTGATGACATATGAGCTGAAGATTGATTGCAGCACACTAAACTCGTATGGTCACAATCAATTTCTTCTACCTTCCTCACTTTTTTTTTCTCTCTTTTAAACAGAATATTTGGTGACAAAAGTATGTCTCTCTCGCTATATACGATAAAAGTTGAAAATGTACGAAACAAAAAGAGATCATTAAGAAAACTCTACCTAATGTAAGGTAAAATTTTCATAAAAGTAACTCTAAATAATGGAGACAAATACAACTTAATGATCATTTACAGAGGGGAAAGAAAAGAGTAAACAATGAGTTGAATAGTATTGGAAACGTGAATGTAAATAAGAGAGATGGATGAAAATGGACTCCAATTTGTATGAGAGTTTAGAGTCCTATCAAGGGATGATTAGCTAAGATTTTATATTGAATCACAATACTCTAAGTTGTGAATATATATAAAGAGAGACTTTCTATCATGCGTGGGCCCGTAGGGGGAGTGCAAATCTAAGGCTCGAATTGTAATGAATCCAGGTGACTTGTGTGCGACCTATGTCGAACATCATGATTGTCGAGACAAAATTTTTCTATTTTTCCTTCTTGCTGTAGCATACATACTAATGGTCGAGTCCTAAACGATCAACATTAATAGTGGATCTGTAACCACCCAGACAAAAACAACCGATCATTAAATGGTTGAAGGTTGGCATTTTGAGCCGAGCTAATAAAGATAATAAATAATCTTTATTTGGTCATTTAATTAGGCCAAGGATCCAAGCTCCTATATGAGGAGGTTGTGACCTCTGACAACAAAAGTATAATACTGAGCGAAAATTCTATCCACTTTCGTCCCTACAAAATCGTTTCTCTGTTGTGCATCATTTTGCTTGATAGTTTTTTCGTGATAGTGTTTGGATATACACTCAATTCGCCACGAACAACTTGTCTATGTGGTCGTTCTATTGTATCTTAAGAAACAAATATCTAACGTGACTTCGATGTCAAACACAAACCTTGACATCTCAATTTCCCACTCAGTCTCGACCTCCTGACTCGGCGCTCAGGAAACGACGACCCACTCGGACTCGACAGTACAGCAACTCGACCAGCTTAGCACTTCGACAAGCTCAAGCACTTGATAGTTGGGGCATTCAGTCAGCTCGAACACTAGACAACTCAACTCAGCTTAGCCATATTAGGTAGTTCGCCTTCCCAAGCAGCACAGTCATCCAACCTTCCCAGTTTGAGTTCAACAAGTCAAAGCTATCTTGGCAGATCAGATAAGACTAAATCTTTTGTATTTAACAATTTAAAATTCTATAATTTTTATTATCTCCGACAAATATCTCCAACAATTTTAAAACAGACTCACTCTTATGTGGAGATGACCATTGAAAGTGTTGAGAAATAGAATGCTCAACTCTTAAAAGCCCCACTTTGCTCTAATTGTGATTGTTCAGTCAATCATGGGGAGAAGTCAAAAAAGTTCACGGGATTGAACTTCAAACGGTGGTAGCAAAAGATATTCTTCTACCTAATCACATTGAATCTGACTTGGTTCTTGACGAAGGACCCTCCCAAGCCCGTTGAAGGTGCAAGTGAGGCCAAACCATCACTGTAGTGGAAGTATGAAACCATTCTGAGTTCTTATGACAAAACTACATGCTCAACTGTCTTGTCGCCTCGTTATATGTTGTGTATAGCATGAAGAGAACGACTAAGGACTATGAGAGTCCCTGAATTGAAAATACAAGGTAGAAAATGTGGAGGCCAAAAAGTTCATTATTGACTGATTCCTAGACTACAAGATGGTGCCACTAAAACAGTGATCAGCCAAGTCCAAGAGCTTCAGATGATCCGTATGAAACTCACTCAGATGGCATGGTACAAAGAGAAACCTTCCAGGTGACTGCTATCGTTGAGAAGTTGTTATCAGCTTGTAAGGACTTCAAGAATTACCTGAAGCACAAGCGGAAGGAAATAATGTCAAGGAACTCGTTTTTAGACTTCGTATTAAGAAAGACAACAAGAGTTCAGAGAAGAAATTACTCTCTCATGCTACTATGAAATTGAGCATGGTTAAAGCTCAAAATGGAATAATCCTAAATCTTCCAAAGTGGGACCTAGAGGAGGCATAAGCAAGAAGAAATTCTTTGGGAAAATGCTTCAACTGTGCAAGAAACCAAAGAGTCAGTCACAAATCTTCGAAATGCAAGAAGCCAAAGAAGGCCAACCTGAATGAGAGACCAGACATGGATGTCATGGTCTCCGAAGTGAACTTGATAGGCTCAAACTGCGACAATGGTTGGATCGATACCAGTGCCACCAAACATGTGTGTTGCAACAAGGAGCTTCTCCATAACTTTAAAGAAATCAAAGATGGAGATAAACTGTTTATGGGGAACTCAACAACTGCAGACATCAAAGACCAAGAGAAAGTGATGTTGAAGATGACCTCAAATAAGGAGTGACTTTAAATAATGTGTTGTATATTATGAAGATTCGAAAGATTTTGATATTCGGATCACTTCTGAGTAAGCATGATTTTCACATTATTTTTGAATTGGAAAGAGTTGTTCTATCCAAAAATAAAATATTTGTAGGGAAGAGTTATATAACTGATAGACTATTTAAACTTAGTATAATAGCCATTAGGCCCAATGCATGAGTCTTCATATAAGAATGAAAGCTTTTTAGTTTATATGCTTGAGTCTTCATATTTATGACATGGTAGACTAGAATATGTTAACTACAATACATTGCGTAGATTAATTAATATGTAAAACATACATACATTTCACATTGATCCGAAACACAAGTGTGAGACTTGTGTTGAAGCGAAAATGACAAGGTCAATCTTTCAATAAGTTGAAAGAAATAGTGAACTGCTCAGTCTAATCCACACAGACGTGCGCGACCTAAAATAGATACTGACACGTGATGGGAATAAATATTTCATCACTTTTATTGATGATAAAGATGAAACTATAGAGAAATTTATTCTTTATAAGAATGAGATTTAAAACCATCTTCATAAGAATATTAAGGAGGTGCAAAGTGACTGAGACGGTGAATATGTATCACCATTTGCTGAGTTATATGCTGAACATGGGATCAGACATGAAACAACACATCCTTATACTTCTCAACAAAATGATGTTCCTGAGAGGAAGAATCACACTCCAAAAAAGATGATGAATGCTTTTCTATTAAACTGTGGATTGTCATAGTACATGTGGAGGAAAGCTGTATTAACAACTAATTACCTTTTAAATAAGATGCCCTAGAAGAAAATAGATAAGAGTCTTTACGAATTGTGAAAGAGAAGAAAGTCATCCTACAAATACTTACGAGTGTGGGAGTGTCTTGCAAAGGTTTTAGTACCGAATTCGAAAAAGATTAAGATAAGACTAAAAACTGTTAATTACATATTTATTAGATATACACATAACAACAGTATTTATCAGTTTTTTGTGTATAAGTCTCAAATATCAAAATACACAAAAACTCGATTATTAAATTGAGAAATGTCTCGTTCTTCGAACATGTTTTTCCTTATAAGACTTGATAGGAAGTAAGTTTTCAAAACGGACATATGAAATATAAGAAAAAGAAGATGCACCAGTTGAGGTTGAGCTTAGACGAAATAAAAGCTCGGGTGAAAAAATCATTCGGAATGGATTTTATCACTTTCATTATGGAAAGTGAACACTAAAGTTACTCAAAAACAGTAAGCTCTTTTGAAAGACTTTAATGGAAAGAAACAATTGCATCTAAAATAGACTCTATCTTGTAAAATCATACTTAGAATCTTGTGAATCTTAAAAATCTTCTCGGGAAGTAATTCATTAGGTTGCAAGTGAATTTTCAAAAAAAAAATAAAATCAAATGAACAATTGATAAGTATAAGGCTAAATTGATAAATAAATGTTACTGACAACGTGAAGACCTTGATTACTTTGATATGTAATCTCTGATATCGAGAATAATTTCCATCAGAGTATTGTAGATGATATCAAATGGACATAAATATGACTTTTCTAAACGGGGATTTAGAAGAGAAAATCTACATGAGCAACCTGAGAGTTTTCTGCGCCAAGACAAGAAAACAAAGTTTATAGATTGGTGAAGTCGTTATATGACTTGAAACAAGCTCCAAAGCAGTGACATGAGAAGTTTGATAATATCATGAAAGAAAGTGAATTTAAAATCAACGAATGTGACAAATATGTCTACGTTAAAGACATAAAGGATGACTATGTCATCTTATGCCTTTATGTAGATGACATATTTATCATTGAGAGCAATGATAAGATAATCAAATCACTAAAGATATGTTGAACTCAAAATTCGACATGAAAGACATGAGTCTAGCTGATGTAATTTTAGAAATTATAATTCTTAGAACATTAGGACTTGTTCTAAGTTAGTCTCATTATATGGACAAGATTCTTGAGAAATTCACTAATGGTGATACTATATTGATACGAACTCCAATAGATACGAATGAACATTTAACAAAAAATCGAGAAGAGAGTATCTCTCATATAGAGTATTTCAAAGTGATTGCAAAATCTAATGTACTTGATAAGTTATACACAATCAAACTCAGCTTACACAGTAAGTAAACTAAGTAGATATACGAATAATCTCTGTATTGAGCACTGGAAAGAGATAATGAGAGTACTGGAGTACTTGACATTATATAAGATATCCTATTGTGATTAAAAGATACAATAATGCGAATTAGATATCTGACATGAAAGACACAAAGTTTACAAATGAATATTTATTCGCTTTGAGAAGTGCAGCAATTTGGTGGAAATCCTCTAAGCAAACCATAATAATCGGATCCACAATGGAATCTGAGTTTATAGCATTTGACAAATGTGGTGAAGAGCCTCAATTACTACAACAATTCTTAAAAGATATTCTTAGATGACCGAAACATGTGTCGACAATTTACATACATTGTGATAGTCAATCGACAATTAGACAAGCACAAAATCACCTATATAATAGTAAATTTAGACATATATGTCATAGACACAATATCATTAGACGATTGTTTCTCAATAGGAGTTATCACTGTTGATTATATAAAGTCAAAAGTTAACCTAGCGGATTCACTAATCAAAGAATTACATAAAGAGTTAGTTGCAGACATATCACAAGGAATGAGATTGATGTATGTGGAATATATTGGTGCAAAGAAAACAACATATGCTGATTGGAGATTTCAAGAACTTGATTTAATGAGGCAACCTAACTGCATCGATTAAGTAGATCATTATGGGGGAAACTACCTAATGGACTGATGATACTTGTAAGAAATGTAGGCTAAGCGTACGACTTTTAATGAGTAATGTAAATTACTCTTAAGAAATCATCTATGTTAGAGAGAAGTGAAGCCACTTTGAAGAGAATGGAAAGGTATACTTCTTAGAATTTCTCACAGAACCAGACGTAATCATGGCCAAGAACAAACACAACTACGAAAACTGAGTTGTATCAGGGAGAGTCTACTAGTCAAGGTCATCGCGTCTACTGGTCAGCCAGTAAGTAAACATGTCTTCATAAAGAAAAGTTCAAAGGGTAAAACCTACCTATCATATACAAAACTTAACTGTTGAGTGTTATTATATACCTTTTTTTCATTCATGTGAGGGATTGTTGAAAATGTGAATGGAAATAAAAGAGGTGGATGGAAATGGACTCCCATTTGCATGGGAGTTTAGTCCTGCATTAGGGGATGAGTGATATGAGGTTGGTTTATATTGAATCACAACATTTGAAGTTGTGAACATGTATGGGGAGAGACTCTCTCGCGTGGGCCTATAGGGGGATGCAAATCCAAAGCTTGAATTGCACTAAACCTAGGTGACTCGTGTGCGAGCAGAACCCATGTGCGCCGAATGTTAGGTGGGTCGAGACAAAATTTGCCAAAGCGGATCAACGCACATTTTGCCACCTAAATCCATTTTTTCTTCCTGCTCAAGTGCGTAATTAATGGTCGAGCCTTAAACGTTCGACATTAATAGTGGATCTGTAACCACCCAAATAGAAACGATCGACCATTAAATGGTCGACAACTGGCATTTCAAGTCAAGCAGGTAAAAGCAGTAACTGACATTTATTTAACCATTTAAGGAGGCCAACAGTATGAGCTCTTATATAAAGAAGCTACTGACCTCAAGTAGCAAAAGTATACGTTGAGCAAAAACGCCATCCACTTTCGTCCCCACAAAATCTCCTCTCTGTCGTGCATCATTCACTCGACAGTTTTTCTGTGATAGCGTTCAGGTACACACTCGGTTCGCCACAAACATCAAGTGTTTGATTGCCTACATGACCGTCCCATTATATCCTAAGAAATAGACGTCCAGCATAATCTTGAAGTAACGTTAGAGGGGATGAATCCATTTTAAGGAAACTATGTCAAACACAAGTCTCGACATCTCAATTTCCCACTTGGTCCTGATCTCCCAACTCGACGCTCAAGCAGTGGCGACACACTCGGACTCGACAATCGGTGACTGATTCGCACCACTTGGCACTCGGCGCTCGACCAACTTGGCACTCAGCAACCTCAAACACTCGATAGTTTGGGCACTCGGCCAGTTCAAGCATTTGGCAGCTTAGGCACTCAACCAACTCAAACACTTGGCAACTTTGGCACTCGGCCAACTCGACACTCAGCAAGCTTAAGGTACTCGACCAACTCGACACCCGACAAGCTTGGGCACTTGACCAACTCAAGTACTCGGCCACAACTCGGGCACCTGACAACTCAACTTAGCTCGATCATATCAGGCAACCCTGCCTTCCAAGGCAACATAGTCATCCAACCTCCCCAGCTTGAATTTAGCAAGTCAAGGCTATCTCAACATATAATATAAGACTAAATCTTTTATATTTTATAATTTAAAATTTTATAATTTTTATTATCTCTGACAAATATCTCCATAGTACCACTAAATAATTATGTTAGGAAATCTCGCTATTTAGTATTGTACATCATTAGAAATATTTCTGTCTTTTCGTGTTGGCGTGGCAAAGATAGTTCGCATAAGCATAAAGAAATGTTTTTTAAGATACAATGTTGAAACAAAAAAAACCATGAAATAATTATGAAATAACTATTGGACTAAGTTCGATTACTTACTAGTCTATTGAGATTATCTTGCAGAATCAACTCTAAGAATGCTAGATACTTGGATCTCTTATCTATAACAACCTTGATATATCAATGAATCTAGATTGCAAATGTCAATTATCCAAGTTCGTCTCTTATCTGAACTATTATTAAATGGAGAAAAAAATCATCAATTCTAAGTGCTCCACACGGACATACACAAAAAATATTTTTAGGAATAAAAACTCTATTTCCATTCTTTCTATCCGAAAACTACTACATGCTTCACAAGATACCAAGACAACCCTTGATGAAACAATGCCTTTGTTTTTTGAGGGAAAGCGAATAGGACACTCAAAAGAAAATGAGAGTGGTAAATAAGAGGAAAAAAAAAAAGAATGATATTCAGTAAGGAATCTCAGTTCCGATTATAGCATTGTATTTATCCAAATTTGCTTCTTTTTCCCGACACCTACACAACTTGTTTTCTTCCTTCTATGTCAATCTTGGTGTTATAATGGGCACCTATACAAGTTTTACAAGCTCATTGATGACAATGCACCAGACTATTGTAGAAAGATTTGGTTGGGTTTGTCCTACAACGCACGAGCTAACACGAGAAATGTATCTTTGTAGTATGCCCACGGCCTCCATATCCAACCAGGTAGTGACAGACATGAAAGCGAGAGAGTTCTACCTTTGTCGATAGCCTAGTGGCAGTGATGAGGTTGAGGCCACTCTAGCACCAGTTGTTGGCAGCAATTCTACTGATAAACTTCTAATATATGCCTGGTTCCATCACTTAAAACCATCTTCTTTGAGTCGAAGTCAAACACTTTTAGAACAAGGAACACAACTTTATAGTTATGCTCCTCTCCGGCACGCATAGTATCATCTGATCCACATCCTCGGTTCAAACTCATCAAGCATGCATCCAAATGAGCTAGTGGATTACACACCCTTGATTGAAACTCACCAAACCTGCATCCAACTGAGCTAGTCGATTGTGGTAGATTCATTTGATCCCATGAGCCATCCTCAAAAATCTACGCATTATTCTTTGGTTGCTCTTATCTCAGTTTATTCCATCTGATATATATGTAACCAAAATCTTCTTGCAAGGCAATTTTTGGGAACACACAAGGGTGTGGGCTCAGACTTCTAGAGGTGTTCATCATAATTCTGGCCTTCACACACTTGCTCTACACCGTCATGATTGACAGCACATATGAAGGTGATGCAGAATGTGGAGCAGGCACACACAGGGCATGGAGAAGTGCACACAGGGCATGGAGAAGTGAAGGGAACTACAGTTTAGTTTTGTAATAGCATGGCTGGTTAAAACAATGGATTAACTTCAGGTTTTTGAATGGTTAAAAAACTAAATTTCAGAAAGACGTGGTATCACAAAACTATGATATGGTATCGCAAAACTCATAGCGGATATCCAATTCAAATCATTAGAAGACTTTATCAGGGGAAAATATACCAATCAAATTTAGTCATTTCCATCATAACATTGAGAATAAAGAAATAAATGATGACAAAATAACAATATGAACCTGATCTACCTCATAAAATCATGGGCTTGAATCTTTCTCTTCAGTCAATTTTTCATTAAAACCAAACGGACTATTCTTCATGTTGTCTCATCTCAACTTGTACTATCATCACCACAATTAGAGAGCCTGCTATTGTAAAAATAGATTACAGATCTAAACAAAAAAAAAAAAATCAATATCAATGAGAATGAAATGACTTGTATCCTAAAAACTCACCATTTAATGAATGATTCGTAAAGCAGGCAAAATTGTCTCTCAATAATGAAAATACAAGATGGTCAATGGCGTGTTTCTGAAAAAGCTCATGTAATTAGCACCTTCCAAGAACCAAGATCTTATGATACCCTCACTTGAATGAATGCCATTCACCCACCTATCAACAAGCTTAAAACCAAAGGTTGATGCAGTAGAAACTATTGAGTTTTCATCGATTCTTCTCTCAATGTGGCATAGGACAAGGGCTGGTTTGTGATTATCATTTTCCTGGCTACATATCAGCTCTCTGGCAGTCTTGAACAGAGGTGAAATAGCACCATAACTGTAAGTTACATCAGTTCCTATTATTATATCGAAACCTCTGCCATAGCAACCAAGATCCTTGATGGCTTGAACATCCTCCATGTTTCCCCAGATCAATCTATTAATAACAATTTTATCAAGCAAATTCTTTGGCAAGTTTGTGGAAATGTTTTCTCTTAGGAGACTAAGAGCTTCTGTATCTCCATCGGTAGAAACTACCACTTCTGCATGCTGAGCAGCAATCATTGAGCAGATACCCGCAGATCCACAACCCACTTCCAGCACCCTCTTTCCTACAATAATTGAAGGGTTTTCTGCAATTATGTTGCACATTAGACGAGCTGATTCCCACAACATAAGCCCCGTAGATTTGCAAGTATGTTGGTATTCTTTCGTCAGTGCTTTTATCCTGAAGCTGCAGCCTTTAACGTCAATCTTGATAACCTGTTTCTTGCATTAAAATAGTTTCACCAAGTGCTAAAAGGTATGCAGTTATTTGTAAAAAGATTTTATTGGCTCATGAAATTAGGTTTCACGAGTTTCCAAGTCCACCAGAGTGTTGAGAATTACCTCATCAGCGGATGATGACAAACAAAATAGATCAGCGACACTGCCAGATATGTCAACCTCAGCATCGCCATAATTGTTAGAATAATTATGAATGATGGGTTCATTGTTTTGTTCAGTAGATTTATTGGAGAAGACAGCTTGAATCCATCTCCTGGTACAAGGATCACAAAGTTGTGCAATTAAAACAGACTGAAGATAAGCAGTAACAGTATTATTCTAAATGGGACTAGTCTTCCAAGAAGTAAAAACATTGAATTAATATGAAACTAAAGAAACCCACTAGGAAAAAACTTTTAAACAGATGTGATTGAAATTTGTAGAAAAATAAATCGGCAGACGATTATATAATCTGCCAAAATAATGCCAAACTAATAGTTACTCCAAAACAGAGGGAGATAGGAAATAAAAATGAAAAGTTGCTCATGATCAAAAGATAAAGATAAATGGAGTTAATGGTTAATTCCTCGTCTAACTAATAGGCCATGCTGCCAAAGATTAATGAATTTAAACTAGAAAACAGTACAATGGTACAAAATATTTGTTTCTATCATTGCAACACTTGAACAAGATTTCTACAGAAAATCACTATTGAACAAGTATTCTGAATGTGACATCTCATGAAACCCATTAGACAAATAACCATTAAGACCATCCAATTTCAATAAAAATCTGCCACTTGTGCTGAGGCATATAGCTTTAAGAACAAACATTATCACAATTTAATGCACAAAAGAACTTGAATACAATAACCACAGAAAGATTCCTTCTTGATGCATAGCAAAATAGACTCTAATCCCTACCTGTTCATTACTACTTCCTGTGAACGGTTCATCACTTGCTTATTGCAGATGCGAACATTGACCACATTGAACCCACTCTGTCGGAACAGGCTTACCAGGAACTTGTTGGTAAAATAATAAGCACGCTGTTGTAAATAGTGTTAGTAAAAAAAAAAAGAAATCGAGACTATCAAGTAGATGTAAAAATTGAACTGTATAACTCACTGTTCCATCACCCCTGACAAAAAAGTTCTCGCTGATCTCCTGCTCCTTGGAAATCAGCCTTTCCTGTACGATAATATTGATTACAAAACGTAAAAACTCAAAAAAGAAAAGCTTCTCCAGTCATTCCCTGATGAAGAAACAGCAGACTGTTGCATCATTCAATCATGTGATGCAGCACTGAGATAAACATTCTCGCATGACGAATCAAAATTCACAAAGAGAATTAAACAAATTCTGTAACTGGAAGATGAGAAAACAAGAGGGATAGGGATCTCTCTTAGAGGCTCCAATCGTCATGAATAATAATCCTCAAAATCACAGTAAAAATTAATTGATTTCTAAAATAATTTAACCAAACATGGACCTATTCTATAAATAACTTATTCTCCAAAATAATAATTAAAATCACATATTTCTATGATAACCAAAATAAAACCCCAACTTTTAAAATCCATAAAACTTCCAATTTAAATTTTTTTGAGTTGAATTGTGTCGTTCTTGAACATTTTTTTCAATGGGAAAGAAATTGTGGTAAAAGCATTAGTTTTAACCTTCAAGAAAGGTTTTTAAAGCATCCCCCTTCTGTTTGATCATCCCTTTCAATGAGTAAGGAATAATTGTATTTTCATTGATTTCTTGATTCTTGAGCAACTAAGTTTTGGTCGTACCTTACAATAAGAAAAGAAACATTATGATTTGCAAGAACTCTCTTTGCAGATCCATTGTTATCCTAGTGTCTAAAATTCAAGTATGAGTGATGAGAGCATAGGCATCAAGAATGAAAGAATAGTCAACATCAGAAAACGTAGGCTCAAATGTCCCTGATGAGATAGTTTGGAAATCAAACTATTATTTAAATAAGTTGACAAGTCAAATAACCAAGCATTAAAATTAAATTTTAGTACAATATAACTCAATAAAGTGGACAAGGTCCTTTTCTACAAAACAAATTGAGTTTGATGAATGCAAAAGGATAATTTATTATATTATCATATGCTCTATAATAATCTTATATAGATTACAAAAGGATATCAATCAATGAAAGGATCAAGTCGATTAATTGTTTAATGGTTGTTTTACATTCTAATTTCATTATGCTTATTTTGTTCAATTTACTCTTCCAGTATGTCAGGGTAGTGTGAACGAGTTATAATCAAGAGCCTAAGACATTCTTATCGAGGCCCTTACAAGGTAAGATTGTAAATAAGCCAAGCCAAAATGAGCATTTAAGTTTGCTTATTTGTCCTGTAGAACTAGTTTAAACTTGTTTATTAAAAATTTTAAGTTTGAGTCAATAATCGAGCTTGAGCTTTTTAGAAAGCTCAACAAGAGATATTACTGTATTTAGTTAAAAATATGCTAATCTCACAATTTTAACATATTATAAATAATATGAAATTATAAAATTTACAAGATTTGCATTATATTTTTTTATGTATGTGAATATAAAATTAAAAATAAGAACATAATCTATCTTTATACAAGTTAACAACAAAAAATATTCATGAATTATTCATGAGTTTTATGAAGGTTAACAAGTCAAATTCATTAGTTTTCAAGCTTGTGACTATCGAGCTTGCTCACAAAGATCATGTTCATAGGGTAAGTCGTAAAGAAATTCTTTTAAGTTCAAATCTAGTGATCCTCAAAAGGATCACTAGGGGAGAAACTGATCTTGGTTGCCTTTAGGTTAGAGGAGAAGCTTCTTAAAGAAACTAAGCCGTCATAAAACTTGGTGGAGTTAAGTTAGACAAAATTTAGTCAAGGGTTCCTTGATTTTAAGTGGGGTAGAGATGTTGCCGGTTGTCTTGAAGTTGGTTCAACTTTTGAATATTTTCTTTGTTGTACCACTTGTGTTTGCATGCTTTTTGTTTGTCAAATTTCATCCTCATGGTAGCATTTAGTCATTGAAGCTATATGAAAGACTTTCCTATGCTCAACGTGGTATTTAATCTTTATGGCTTTATAATAGGTTTTCTCTATTAAAGTAAACAGTAACAATCTGCCTTTCCTAAACCTAATTCCATTTATGAATCAATAGAAGAAGGGTTGTGTAAATTTCTAACTGGATATGGTTTGCCATACTTAAGAATATATTTTGTAATTTTTTAAACACTAGATCTTTAAAATATCTTGGAAAATATTTTCATGTCAGTTTTTATGTCGAGCAATAATGTGATGGGTTCCATCCTCAGCTATCTAGATTGACCTAAATACTTTTCTCAAATATGTTTTCATAATTTCTTTAATGTGAAAAAGTGCTTATAAATGCTAAATAGTTTAATTCACAACAAATTTCCTTTTAAAAAATGAATGTACAAATTATAGTTAAGTAGTAACATTGACTGACCTGTGCAAGATCACCAGTTGCATAATCACGGAAGAGTACAAGACCATTTGGCTGCAAATAAGTGATACAGGAAGTTAGAGGTGCCCAAGGACTGTGATGGGACAATCTTTGTTCTTTCAACATGAACAACTCAGAAAAAAAAAACTTACTTTAAGAACCCTCCTGAGATTATCTAAAACCAAAGGCATCTTTTCTGGAGAAACTGCAGAAAGCACAAAAATCTATTTAAGGTGTCAGAAGTTCGGCTGCCAGAGGAATCCTAAATCAGAAATCTTAAGAAAAGATAAACAAATTTGAATATTAACAACAAAAGAAAGAGTGTAGCATCTCTAAAGAATTATTATACACAAGCCTTTAGAGCCAATATCCACTTACCATGGTTACAATGTCAACTGAAGAAGGTGCTATTATCTCACTGAGATTATGTATTGTGAGGTCACAAACAAATGCATTGATGCGATCAGCTGAGAAGTCCTTGTGGCTCTACAATGCAAAATTTATTGTTTAAGAATAAATATGTAAAAATAACCTTGGACTAAATGTATAGCACCATAATGTTATCATAATAACATCTGTGAATTCCATGCATGGCATATTCCAGTCCAATCATTAACATATTCCAGCTATATATTTTCTCTCTATACTTGGCTAGATCATGTTTTAGGAAAATAATACTGTGATACCACCCATTTTGTCTTTTGTTTATAGAAATCTTCTGTACTAATATTTTCTTAGAATAAAATTTACAATCTCCTTCCTAGACATCATATTCTAATGCTTTATGCTCTGCAGATCCACGCAGAGGTGTTGCACATCTTCAGAAGCAAAGTAGCATTTGGTGTGTATCTAGTGAATGAAAGATACATGCAACCAATAAAAAATACTACTATAACAACAACAATCAAATTTTTATCCCACTAATTGGAGTCAGCTATATGGATCCTTTTACGTCATTGAGCTCGATCTCCTACTATATCATCATCTATATTTAAATAAATTTTATCTTATTTTTCATTGCTAAGTAAGTCATCTTTAGTCTCCCTCTTCCTTGATGACCGTATGTATTTGTCATGGTCTCACATCGTCTAACTGAGAAATTTATTAATCGTTTAAGTACATGTTTATATCTTCTTAAATGCATCTCTCAGAGCTTTCCCTCAATAGGTGCATTATCATGTTTTTTCTAATGTTTGTATTTCTTATCTCGTTCATCCTCGTATGTCCACACATTCACCTTAACATCTTCATCTCTATAACTCATCTTCTGCTCATGCACTAGCTTCATAGCCCAATGTTCAGCTTCATATAGCATAGGAGATCTAATTGTTTTAGTTCATAACTCCATGTCCATCCTCGTATGTCCACACACTCCTTTAAGTTTTAGAAATACTTTACAATCACAAAGAACACCTGATGTCCTTTATTTCAACTATATTATTAGTAT
This sequence comes from Curcuma longa, assembly GCF_044706935.1. Classification (NCBI taxonomy): domain Eukaryota; kingdom Viridiplantae; phylum Streptophyta; class Magnoliopsida; order Zingiberales; family Zingiberaceae; genus Curcuma; species Curcuma longa. Next base: position 12,265,933 of record NC_133868.1, on the reverse strand, counting down.
TCAATGTAAAACACCTCTATCCTTTTACAAAAATAATGCTAAATATTTAAAGCTTTCAATTACAGATAATTCGTCATCTTCTATCTTAATAGTTGTCTTATTACGTCTAATATTGCTAAACTTAAACTTCATATATTCTATCTTTACTCTATTAAACTTAAAATCTTTTACTTCCAATTTTTTGCTAAAATTAGAATTTAAAATTTACTCCTTCACATATCTCATCTACCAAAACAATATCTACAAACCATATGCACCATGGTGGTGTCTTGGATGTGTCTAATGAGCTCATCCATTATTTGTATAAAAGATAAAGATTTAAAGTTGATCTTTGATGCAACCCTATCTTATAGGGAACGTTTTGATTAATTCGTCTAGAGTCTTCACTTTTGTCATTATATCCCCATATATATCCTTAATTATTTCAATTTACGTTATGCTAACGTCTTTCTTTTATAGAATTTTTCACATAATTTTTCTCGACTCTATCATAACTTTTTTCTAGATCAACAAATACCATGTGTTAGTCTTTGCTTTTGTTCATGATACTTTTCAATTAATTGTCTGAAAAAATGTATAACTTCTATTGTCGACCTTTCAAACATGAATCTAAATTGATCTTCGATCATTGTGATCTCCTTCCTTAGTCTTTTTTTTTCAAATTACTCTTCATCAAAGTTTCATGGTATAACTCATTAACTTAATACCCCTATAATTCACATAAGTTTATCTCTATAGGGGATTAAGGACTAGGGACTAGCGTTTTCAATGTCAATTTAAATAACTTTGTAAGTCATTCAATACCTTACTTCCCTAAATACTTCCATACCTCTATCAGAATATCATCTGCTCCAATTATTTTTCCATTTTGCATCTCATTTAAAGTTTATTGTACTTTTAAAGTTAGAATTCTACGATAAAAATTTAAAATTTTATACTCCTGTGACCTACTTAAATTACATAAATTAAGTTGATCACCTAAACCTTCATTAAAAAGTTGATGAAAATACCTCTTTCATCACTCCATAGTTATTAAAGGCGCTCGTCTAGGGGCAAGGCACTCGCCTGGATGCGCCTAGGCACCAGGCGCAGCCAAGCGAGCCTCTTGCTCGTATACGCCTTAAGCATGCGCCTTGTGAGAGCAGAAGAAATTAGTCTTAAGAAAACTAACAGTGTTCTAAATGGCAGCTGAAGCGGTCGCCCAAGCGGGAGGCGAACATCAACCACACCACTTTTGTCACAAACGGTATTTTAGACGGTCAAAAGTCAACATAAGCTAATGACACACGTCATCGTCATTGCTGCCGCCATCAGCTATTAATTATCAGTAGGTTGGAAATCTCGTCAGATAGAGCACCGCGATGAGTACGGACGCGTCACCTGGTCTCGACGACAAGTCTAGACCCCTCACATGAGCTCAGATGCATCACCTAAGCCCGGCAACAGGCCTAGATGCGTCGCTCGGTTCATGCAGCACATCCGGACGCATCGTCCGAGTCCGACAACATGTCCGGAAGTGTCGCCCAAGTCCGAGGACACATTCGATCTTGCGACGCGTCGCCTAAGTCCGACGACACATCCAATCTTGCGATGCATTAGGTTTTTCTTTTTTACCTTAAGGTTTAATCAATTAATAATTTTAATCAACTCCTAGCTATGATTGAGATAATTTAAATAAGCTTAATTAAAACCTAATAAAATTATCCTATTAATATAATATATATATATATATATTTAAAATTAAATAATGTTTAAAAAAATATTTAGATTAAATTTTTTATTTTTAGTTAACATATTTAAGTCTAATAAAATTATCCTATTATTTAAGTCCAATAAAATTATCATATATATAAAATAGTAAAATAAATCAACCGCCTAAGCACCACCTACCGCGATTTACAATATTGGAAACCAATAAAGATTTAGCTATATAAATTTGAAGCATTTGGTGATGATGATAATGATATGATTGAGGAAGATGATGAAGATTTTGATGATTTAGATATTTAAAAAATTTTTATTTGAATTATGTGCATAACATATTTATTTATTAGTGAATTTTATATTTATATTATTATTTAATATTTTATGGACTATAATTTTGTTAGTGAAATATTTTGACAAATATTCCCTATGTATGGTTGAATTGCAAAAATTTATACTCAGAGCGCCTTACTTTGGTAAGGCGTGCGTCTCACCTTACGTCGTGTGCTTCAGGCCACATAGTACCTATGCGTTTTTAAACATCTCACGCCTTAAATAACTATGCATCACTCTTTTATTTCCTCATCACTCGCTAATATCTTATTGCATTCATCTTTAATATATCTTATTTAGATAAGATTTCTTGTCTTCGTCTCTCTCGCTTTAGATATTTTATAGATGCCCCTTTCTACTTTGTTTTGTATCCAGTTATTGATACAAACATTCAAAAGTTTCATTTTTGGCTTCACTCACCGCCTTCTTGCCTCTTAGCTATTGCATACTTTTTAAAAATTTTCTTCGTTCTTACAAGCGTATAATAACTTATAGGTGGTTCTTTTTTCCTTCACTTTCTCATGTACTTTCTCATTCCACCACTAAGATTCTTTACTTGATGGTGCACATCTTTTTGCTCACCGAATACACTCTTGGCTATCATTTTCAACTTTAATGTCATCTTATCCTATATCATATTTAAATTATCCCCAACTATAGCTAGGAATTGATTATTAAAATCTCATTAAACCCTAAGTTAAAAAAACCAAAACAAAAATCGTGGCTAGCTACGCGCACGACCGGGGGTGCGTGCGACCCGTGCGAAGGCGTCTCCGGGCCCGCGCGACGCCTCCGATGGCGTCGCCGGCCTTGAGTAGCGCCTCCAGTGGCGTCATCGGGCTCCAGCGGCGCCTCCGGTGGCATCACCAAGCTCCAACGGCGCCTCCGGTGGAGTCGTTGAGCTCGGGCGACACCTCCGGAGGCATCTCCAGGCCGGAACCCTATGCCAGTGTCGTGCCGGTCTGACGGTAGAACGAAATTTTTCATCAGTATCACGCAATACAGCTCAAGATTTCAATCCATGGGTGGGAGAACATCCTATTTCATAGGCAGGTATATATTCAAACATATACACAATGATATTAAGATAGCAGAGCACCCTCTTGTCATTATATCTTTTTAGAAACCATAAGCATATATTGTTCTTAGTATATTTGAATAAAACACTAACGAGAAACAAAAAAGCCTTGACAAGTTTGTCCTTGAGCTTTGTTTATGAACATAACAAGCTCAACTTGATACTGTTTACACTTTTTCAAAATATATCTTGCTTAGCTTAAATAGTAAATGCAAACTGCCACACTCTAGAGTGTAATTTCTACTCATCAGAAGGTACCTCATTTGATGACGCTATAATAAAGAAGAAGCAAAAGCCATATGAATAGGATAACTAGGAAATTTAATAAATTTTCTATATTCATATAAAAACCCACCAATGTCGATCCCAAACCTGGATGAAAAAGGATGAGTGTTGCGCATTGGTTGCCAACCAGCATTGATTTTCAAGCAAATGTTCAATGAATGAATCCATCAAACTATTGTGTTAATACTAAATTATTCCCAAGAAGGAATGCATTACAAGGTCTAATTGTAACGTCTTCACAAAGACTACTACATCATGAGAACTTGGATGCAACGTTAAATATACAAGAGTTTTTACACCATAAATTAGATAAAATCAAATATTATAGAAAAATTAATTGTCTAAGATTTGGAACATAAAATCTAAAAACACTTACTGGTAAAAAAAATGAAGGTAGTAGATACGATAATTAAAAAAATAATTAATATTTTATATATACAAGAGACAAAATGGATAAAAGAGAAGACAAAAATGATAGAGAATTTGAATTTTAAGTTATGATATATAGAAAGAAATAAAACAAAAAATGGAATAGATATTGTTGTACATAGTTCGCTAAAGGATGAAGTAGTAAGAGTAATTAGAAAGGAAATAGAATTATAACTCTCAAGATAGCAGTGATAAAAAAAATTATTAATAAAATTAATATATATGCATTTCAAATAGGATTACATAAAGTCACCAAATCTAGATTTTGATACAATTTAGATGAGGTATTACAAAACATCCCGTTAATACGAGGAGATCTAAATGGGCATGTAGGAGTGAAAAATAAATATGATAGGGTACACGAGGTTGAGTTTGGAACAAGAAATGAAGAAAGGAAAACTATATTGAATTTTACAAAAGAATATGACCTTGTACTAACTAATATGTTTTTCAAGAAAAAGAAAAATACTTGATCACGTTCAAAGTGGAAATAATAAATCACAAATTGACTTTCTTATGATTAAAAAGAAAGATAGAAAATTTTAAAAGATTGTAAAGTCATCTCTGAAAAAACTTAACTACACAAGATAGGTTAGTAGTGTTAGATTTGTGTCTCAAGCATAGTATCAATACAAGAAAAATGTGCACGACTTCTAAATTTAAATGGTGGAAATTAAATGATAATAAATAAAATATATTTAAGGAGAGGACAAGAATACAAGTATTAGGAGAAATATACGGTTACTCGAATACGATATTGGATAAAATAACATAAAATTGAAAATAATAACCAAGAATATACTCGATGAGTCAAATAGGATGTGCATCACCAAGTAAAGAATCTTTGTGGTGGTATGAGAAAGTAGAGAAGAAAGTAAATGAAAAACGAACAACTTATAATGTATTAGATACTTGTAAGAACGAGAAAAACTTTAAAAAAAGTATATAGTAGCCAAGAAAGACGTCAAGAAAACAATCGATGAAGGCAAGAATGCAACTTTAGAATATTTATATAGAAAATTAGATACAAAAGAAGAAAGTGACATTTACAAAATAGCTAAAGCGAGAGAGAGGAAAATAAGATATCTTATCCAAATAAGATGTATGCAATAGGGTACTAGTAAATGATGAAAAAATAAAAGAGAGATAGAAGAGGTATTTTCATCAACTTTTTAATAAAGATTTAAGTGACCAACTTAACTTAGGTAATTTAAACAAATCACGTAGAATTCAAATTTCAGAAGTAAAACAAATGTTAAATGAAATGCAAAATGAAAAAGTAGTTGGATATTCCGACAGAGATATGAAAGTGTGGAAATAAGATATTAAATGACTTACAAAATTATTCAATCTGATATTGAAAATTAAAAAATTATCAAGATAAGTATTTTAGTTCCCTTATATAAGAATAAAAAAGACGTCCAAATTGTACAAACTATAGGAGTCTTAAACTAATAAGTCATACTATGAAACTTTGAGAAAGAGTAATAGAAAAAAACTAAAGAAACTACGATGATCAAAAATCAATTTGAATTTATGTCTGGAAGGTCGACAATAGAAGTTATACATCTTCTCAAGCAACTAATTAAAAAGTATCAAAAACAAAAACAAGACTTACATATGATATTCGTCGATCTAGAAAAAATTTATGATAAAGTCCAAAAAAAATTATATGGAAAATTTTAGAAAAAAGAGGTGTTAGCATAACGTATATTAAAACAATTAAGGATATGTATGAGAATGTAATGACAAAAGTAAAGAATTTAGATAGACTAACTAAAGCGTTTCCCATAAACATAGAATTACATCAAGGATCAGTTCTAAATCCCTATCTTTTTACATTAATAATGGGCAAACTCACTAAACACATCCAAGATACGGTACCGAAATGCATGTTGTTTGCAGATAATATTGTTTTGGTAGATGAGACACGTGAAGGAGTAAATGTTAAACTCAAATTTTGACGAGAAATACTAGAAGTTATAGTTTTTAAGCTTAGTAGAGTAAAAATAGAATATATGAAATTTAAGTTTAGCAATATTAGACGTAATGAACCAATTGTTGAGAGTTTTAAATATTTAAGATCATTTTTGCAAAAAAAATGGAGGAATTAAGAGAAATGTCTTACATAAAATACAAACAGAATGGTTGAAACAGAGGAGAGTGTCAGGTATTCTATGTGATCATAAAAAGCTCTAAAATTTAAAGAAAAATTTAACAAAATGGCAGTTAGACCTTCTATATTATATGGAGCTGAATATTGGGCTACAATCCAAGCACATGAATAGAAGGTGAGAGTTGCAAAGATGATGATGTAACGTGGATATGCGGACATACAAGAATGAATATGATAAAAAATGCATATATTAGAGAGAGTCGGAATTACATCTATTGAGAAAAAACTTCGAAAACACATTTAAAATGGTACAGATGTGTACTTAGATGGTCAATAATTCTTCCATTAGACGATGTGAAATTATGATAAATATGCAAATCAAAAGAGGAAGAGGAAGACCAAAAAAGACTGGATAGCAATAATAAAACAAAATAAATTTATTTATATATAAATGATAATATAGTAGGAGATTCATATAACCAACCCCAACTAGTGAAATAAAACTTTGTTGTTGTTGTTGTTCTATATTCATATAAATATTTTATTTCTACAAGTACAAGAAAATTGTACCTATAAAAACATCCGATAAACAAATAAATAAAATACAACGAAAACCAAATTAGAAATTAGTAGTTCAATATCTCTTAGCAACTCTATTTACAAGCTGAAACCAACTATAATATCAAAAAGGTGTGTTTGCCTACAAAACTAGAGGTTAAGAAAAACAAACAATAAGCACAAATTGCTAAGTGTGATATTAAAAAAGATTTGTATGAATTTAATCTTATTTAAGAGAACAAGGAACTAAAATATATCATAATTTATATTATGACTTTAAATTGTTCTTCAAGTCCTTTAGCTTATACATATATGAATACATATAACTATATCTATAGTCATCTACTAATTTTATTTTGGTTGTTTATTAATATTGAGAATTACTACTATCACATAAATCATCACCATATTTTATTATGAATTAAAATAATGATCAGTTATTATTATTTAAACACATAAAATATATACCTCACAATTTCTTTCGTTCAACGAAACAACAAAGGTGTTTTGTTGATACAAGATGCTAGAGTCAATCAAACCAATACAACAAATCATTATTAGTCCAAATTAATAAATTATTTCTCAATATCAATAAATAATTATTTACCAATTCTTACCCTTAATAGAACAACAACCTCCTTGAACGAGAATTTCAGAAGGTTCGAAAACAACGAAAACCTAACAATCCTCCTTGGTTCGGCAAAAGGAGGGTTGGTGGCTCTCACCCGTGACTCCGACAGCGAGTGCCTGGAAGGATAAGAACCTAGTTGAAATTGAGAAACCGAAGGTACTGATGGGAATAAAAAGATTCTTGCTGACTTGCTGGAAATTAAAAGGAAAGAGGTTGCTGGAACAGTGAAGATAGAACTTTTCCCCTCCTGGCTAACTTCGGTGGGCTCCGGCAGCTATTGCTATTGAGGGTAGGAATTGCTGGAGAGGAGGAAGGAAAATCTGTTGCTGCTGCTACTGGAAGTGAGGAAGAAGACAAACTGTTTGCAATTTTTGCTGGAAAACAAGAGGGGTGAAAGGAGAGGAGAAACACTGCTGCGGCTGCTGTGAAGAGAAGAGGAAGAGTTGTTATTGGTGGCTTGAACCAGGGCTTGCTGGGTTTCTAGAAAAGAGAGAGAGCTACAGTTTGTCTGTTGGGAGCAAAAGGAGAAAAGAAGAGGGGAATAAGAAGGATGGGATGGTGGGCTTGGAAAGGAGGAGGTGATGTGGCCATAACCTGAGCACGGGGGAGAGAAAAAGAGGAAAAAGAAGGTTTCCTCAAAAATTCCTAAATTCGTTTTAAACTAATTGAACCGGCCTTTAAAATTTGATTCGGTCATAATTTGATCAAATCAAACTTAAACCAACCAAGTTTAAACCCACATTATCCTAATCTCCGCACCTACCAATTGGATTTTATCCCAAATTCTGATTTTAACAATTCAATACATTTATTTTGTTGATCCAAAATTCTAAAAAAAATTATTTTATTTTTTTATTTATAAAAATTAATATTTAATATACTTCCCCACTAAAAGAAATTTGATCCCCAAAATTAAATACCTGATGAAAATAAATGAGGCATCTACTGTGCATTTCATCCTCACGCTCTCAAGTTGCTTCTTGATCGGGGTGGTATTATTATTCAACCTTTGTGCGAAGAATGCATTTATTCTGTAATCGATATTTCTTACGATCTAGAATACAATCAGGAAATTTCTCGTATGTCACATTAGGCTGAAACAGTACTGTGAAGATCCTCCAAGACATGTGTCAGATCTAAAACATACTTTCGCAACATAAAACATGAAAGAGATTATGTACTTCTGCTATGGATGGGGGTAACGTGAGTTGATATGCAACTACACCCATTTGCTCTAGAATCTAAAAAGGTCTACTAATGTTGGGAGCCAACTTTCCTTTTAAGCCAAATATTTTAATTCCTTTTATAGGTGAAACATGGAGAAATACTTGGTCACACACCACGAACTCCAACATCCTCCATTTACAGTCTGCATAACTTTTCTGTCGACTCTGAACAATCAACCATCTCTCTCTAATAATCCGTAGTAGCTCAACATTCTGCTGAATTCTCTATAGGCCTAAGAGTTGACGCTCTCCAACCCCCTCAAGGTAGGAGATATACATACTCTGCCATAGAGTGCCTTAAAATGTGTCATCTGGATAGCAAAACGATAACTGTTATTATAGGAAAACTCTATCAAACGTAGGTGATCCTCACAACTAATGTTGAAATTCAATACACATGCCCACAAGAAGATTCTTCAGAATTTGGATAGTGCGCCCTCACTGCCCATCAATCTGAGGGTGAAAACAGTGCCAAAGTGAAGTTTAGTAACCAACACCTTTTAAAAACTCTGCCAGAATCACAAAGTGAAACATGGATCTTGAACAGAAATGATACTAAGCAGAATGTCATGGAGTCTAATAATCTCTTTGCAATACAACTCTACTAGACAACCCAAAGAGTCTATCCTGTGGGTCGGTAGGAAATGAGATGATTTAGTCAATCAATCAATGATCACTCAAATCGAATTATGTCCCCTCCGAGTCGATGATCCTGTGATGAATTTCCATAGTAATATGCTCCTATGTCCATTCTAGCATTGTGATCTTCTGAAGTAACCCGGTGTATCTTGGATGTTTTGCCTTAATTTGTTATCATATTAGACACCGAGTTATAAAATCTACAATATCTCTTTTCATACCTGTAAACTAGTAATATCACTTCAAGTCTTGATACATTCGGGTACCACCAGAATAGACTGCAAATCTTGATCGATGTGCTTCTTGAAGGAGATCTTCCTTAACAAGGTGTACCTTAGAAACGTACAACCTGCCTCAGAACCAAAGAAACGTATACACATCACGAAAAAATTCTAACTTCGGACCTAACTCTAACTCACTAGTTATAAATCTGAGATATTGATCTTCTATCTGATTTTCCTTAATCCGCTCAACTAATAGGGTATGTGCAATCAAGGAGACTAATATATTAGGGTTACTTCAAAAGATTGTAGTGATAAATGGAAATGAAAGCATATTATTATGGACTTCGTCACGAGATTACTAAGAATTCAGGGGGAAATTATTCAATTAGGGTGATCATCGATCGATTCACCAAATCAACTTATTTCCTACCGACCCATAAGATGAACTCTATAGACCATCTACCATAGTAATATTGCAAAGAGATCACCAAACTCTATGGCATTCCCCTTGGTATCATTTCTAATCGAGACTTTCACTTAGTGATTCTGGCAATTTTCAAAAGACGTTGGGTATTGAACTTCATTTTAACATTGCTTTTCACTCTCAGATTGATGGGCAATTAGCGCACTATCTAGACTCTGGAAGATCTCCTACGGGCATATGTATTAGATTTCAACGATAGCTGGGAGGATCATCTACATTTGGTAGAGTTTGCATATAATAATATTTATTGTTTTGTTATCCAAATGGCACCATTTAAGACACTATGACAAAGTATGTATATCTCCGGCCTTATGAGAGGAGGTTGGAGAGCGTCAACTCTTGAGCCTACAGAGTATTCATCTAGATTCTGAACTAGTACGAATTATTAGACAGAGATTACTGACTGCTCAAAATCGATAAAAAAAGTTATACGAACCTTAAATGGAGGATGTTGGAATTCGTAGTGTATGATCATGTATTTCTCCGTGTTTCACCTATAAAAGGAGTTAAAAGATTTGGTTTAAAAGGAATGTTGCTACTAAGTTTATTGGAACTTTTCAAATTCTAGAGCAGATTGATACAGTTGTATGCCGACTTGCATAATCCTCAACCTTAGCAGGAGTGTATAATGTCTTCCATGTTTTTATGTTACAGAAGTATATTCCAACTTGGACACGTCCTGTAGGATCTCACTGTATCACTCCAACCTAATGTGATATATGAAAAATTCCCGGTTCGTATTCTGAAATGCAAGAAACATCAATTACAAAACAAATGCATTCACCTCGTAAAGATTGGATGGAAGCACCACTCAAATCAAACCCTAAACCTAAATGAGGATGAAATGAAATACCCTCACTTATTCTCCTCCAGTACTTAAATTTAGTTATTTTAGTGGGGGAGGATGTTAAATATTGATTTTTATAAATGAAAAAATAAAATAAAATTTTCTATAATTTGGATCTACAAAATAAACAAACAAATTGTTAAAATCAGAATTTGGTCAAGTTGAAGTCGAATTAGATTTGCATAAAATCCAACTAGTAGGAGATTAGAATTATGTTGGTTCAAACTTAGGTTGATTTAAGTTTGATTTGGCCAAATAATGGTCGAACCAAATTTTAAAGGGCTAAACTGGTTCAATCAGTTTAAAGCGAACTTGAGAATTTTTTAGGAAACCTTTTTTGCCCTCTTTTTCTCTCCCTCACATGCAGGTTATATAGCCATGCCACCTCTTCATTTCCAAGTGCCACCCTCCCATCCTTCTTATTCCCCTCTTTTTCCTCTCTTCCAGCATCTACTGCCCTAATTCCCATTTCTTCTCCTTTTGCTTCCAACAGAAAAACTGCAGCTCTCCCTCTTTTCTAGAAACCCAGCAAGCCCTGGTTCAAGCCACCAATAGCAACTTCTCTTCCTCTTCTCTTCACAGCAGCCACAGCAGTGTTTCTCCTCTCCTTTCAGCCCTCTCTTCTTGTTTTCCAGCAAAAATTGCAAACAGTTTGTCTTCTTCCTCACTTCCAGTAGCAGCAGCAACAGATTTTCCTTTCTCCTCTCCAGCAATTCCAGCCCTCAATAGCAATAGCCACCAGAGCCTGTCGAAGTTAGCTGAGGCCACCAGCGAAAAGGGAAAAAGTTCTATCTTCAATGTTCCAGCAACCTCTTTCCTTTTTATTTCCAGCAAGTCAGCAAGAATCTTTTATTCCCTTCCTTAATTCCAGATGACATCAGTACCTTCGCTTTCTCAATTTCAGCCAGGTTCTAATTCTTCCAGCCCTCTTTCAGGCACTCGCTGTTGGAATCAAGAGTGAGAGCCACCAGCCCTCCTTTTGAAGAACCAAGGAGGATTATTAGGTTTTCGTTCTTTTCGAACCTTCCGATATTCTTATTCAAGGAGGTTTCTGTTCAATTAAGGGTAAGGATTGATAAATAATTATTTATTAATATCGAGAAATAATTTATTAACTTGGATTAAATACAATTCGTTGTATAGGTTTGATTAACTCGAGCATCTTGTATCAACGAAGCACCTCCATTGTATCGTCGAACGAAGGAAAGTAGTGAAGTACATATTTTATGTTATTAGATTTCAGTTTAGGTTGGGTGCCTAGTTTGGAATAGAGAATAAATAAGTTTGTTATTCGATAATAATAGTTGTCGTATGGGAAGTGGGAATATATCGCGGTAGCAAGATCAAAATTTGATCCATAAACTTTAAGTCTTAGATAATGTTCAGATTTTGTCTTATTATCATTATTGGATATTATTTCAAGTTTTTTGAGTTATTTTCCTATTATGTTGGTAGATATGAGTTCGAGTGAAGCTCAGTGACCCAGCGACTCAAAAAAATTTTGTATATAAAAGTGGATAAATTCTACCATTTGACTCGTTATACATTTCCTTATGCATGAATAAATAGATAAAATAGATTATGTATACTTGCATAATTATTTTCAAAAAGGAGATTAAAATAATATTTACATATTTTATAACAGGATTCTTTTGAAAAAAAAAAAGTTTATTTCCTCATGATTCATTTTGCCAGTTATTGTAAAGAAACTATCATTAGTCGAGTTACTTAGACTAGTCATGGAGCATATATTGCCAAGTGTTAGAACTGCTCTAAAAAAACAGTTAAGCAATTCACAAGTAATTGTGACAAGAAGGAAACAACAGAAGCAGATTCTCTTGCTCAGGATTAAGACTTAAATTCGGACAGGATGTTAACAAGGGCAAGGAACAAAAGATAGTGATGGAGGACCTTGAAGTAGAGGAGTAAAAGAAACTCGAGTTGAATGCATCTAACTTGCAACGGGATAGAGTGCAAGGATGATTTACAGAGTAAAGTTCCCGAGCACATGGTAGGCTTGTAGTATGTCAAAGGACGTAGCCAGACAGCAACCTGGATGATCGATGAAGTCAAAGTGGACCAGAGGCCTAGGCTTAAGGATACTAGGGATCACAAGCACGACACCCCATAGAGACTGAGCTATGCAACACACCAGTTATGCTAAATAATTCATGTTTGTACAGAGTAGGACTGGAGACCAATCCCAAGGATGAAATTAGATCTTTTTTTATCTGTGATACCTGAAATAACTAAGGATTTGCAGCCTCTTCAGGTCTCAATACAGATTGGGTAATTTGGCCATTTTCCAGTTTGCATGTGTCTACACAGTATTACATAAACATGTTTCCTGTTATCAAGTGGGCTTATATTGATGCACAAGAACTACAAGACCAACAACAACAACTAAACATTATTCCATTAGGTGAGGTCAGCTAACAATAACTACAAGACCATTAAATATAAAAGAAAAAAAAGCATTCCATATATGTTTTACTCATCTCAAGGAACAAAGGACACTAAACCTGGATAGTACATTTAGGTAAGTTAAAGAACTGTCTCTTAATAGTGGTAGTAGCAGTAGAAGTGGTAAAACAATTTTGAAATTTATTACTTCTTAGAAGCGGCAGGCTGCAGGGATTTCAATAATCTGAAACTAGACGGCATGTCTAAGTGATATAACAAAGGAAAACAAACCTTGACCAACTCAATAGCGCGTGGTGAAAAATCACAGGCATGAACAAATATATGTGGATATGTTGCAACCAAGGGAAAAATTGTGTTCCCAGCTCCACAACCAACCTACAATAAGTTACACAAATGTGCATATTAACAATGGCAATTAGATGAAAAAGAAAGAAAGAAATACAGAAATGATGAGATGAAGATAAAATTAGATTTCATCTTATTCATAGGACAACTTCATAAAAAACAGGTTTTGTGTGGAACACCAAGTGTATTAAACTCATGCCAAATTCATGACATACATAGGTTCAGTCAAAGCATAAAGACATTAAAAACCTCAAAAATTACTATAAAATAAAAAAAACTATCCTGCAATGCACTTTAACAAGTCCCCTCAAAATAAGATTTTATGATATCAAAGATAATGTACACTCGGCAACATGCTTGGTGTATAGAACTTACATAACAAATGTATTTTACATTTAACAGTTGCAGATTTGAGAAGGCTATGCTTTTATCCTCTCAAATGATTTGTTTAAATCTACTTGATTTCAACAGGTTATTTGTTACTCTGATTCAACCTAATTGTGTATGTTGGAGATATTTGGATCCAGTTTAGCATAAAACCAAACTGAAGATTCAATTACAAGAACTGAATTTGGCAAGCAGAAGATTCAGACTCTTGAGAAGACAGATTTGGACACTCACTCATTCAATCCTTGAGATTCATGTCATGAATTAATCACCATTATAGTTTGAACCTTGAACTGAAACAGAGTTAGAAGTAAAAGAATACTGAACAATTTAGTGACTGAGTTTGCTCCAGATAATAAATTCAGAGAAAATCAAGATATATAAAGGACAGAAGAATATAAAGATACAGGAGTGACTTGACCATTGCCCTTTGTCAATGAGAGTGAATCATTAGCTAGTTACATTGATCGGCTGAGATGTTGGTGCAAGGCTCGAGAAAAGGGACATGTCTCAGATATGCACTCAGAAGTTCTCGCATCTAGAACTCATGTAGCAATAGGAGTATTACATTAATTAAGGATGTCACAGACTGCGAAGGTGCCATTAAGTAGTCTGTCATCAATTGTCTTTAGTACTGGATGACTTACCAAGATGGCCAACATGAAATTTTGCATAGATTGTATGATACAAATAGATTGTGAAACTCCATTGATGATGATTAACTGAGCAAGAAGAGCAAATATAAAGAAAATGAAACTAATGAGCAAACTTGCATTGATGAGGCTAGGGATGGGAATGAGTTTTGTAGTCATAGCAAGGAAGTAGAGTGACAACTGAAGGAGGCGGACAAAATTTAACATTAGAAGGAAGGAGAAGCTCGGAGGGCTGCCAACTAAGACAACTAAAGGACAAAAGAGAAATGTAGATCAAATACTAAGGAAAAAAGAAAAGTAGATCAAATCTCTACTAGTATTGTTGGTGTAGTGAGACAAATCCAACAAGCAAGAGAGATGTAGATTAGATCTCTACTAAGGGTCGGGATGCAGCTCAAGAGCCAGAGAAGAAAGTAGAGTGGAAGGATTAATGGTCCTCTCCCTTTAGTTGATGTTGGCATGTTGTTGCCTACAGGAGACAAGAGACTAAAAAGAATGGAATCCAGAACTGCTAGACCAAGCGCAGAATTAGGAGAAAGCACAGAGCCAAAAGAAGGTAGTGAGGAAATGAAAGCACAAGTTGGAGGAGACAACATTTCTCATTACCCTAACCTCTAGGGGATAATGATTCGAGGTGGCAGAAGGGGAAATCAAAGCTGTGCAAATGGTTGATGAAAATTTTCTATTTTCAGTTTGCATTTTTCAGAAAATAAAATAAAGCCAGTAAAGTCTATTTTCTAAGACAAAAAAGGCTCTAAGAAAATTCCCCAACCAAATGCACATGACTGACAAATCAGCAACAGGTGGAGCAGAACTTGTCATTAGGTTGCTCAGGTTATGCAGAGACGAAGATGAGAGAATCCTCACTATTGGGACAAGGATGAGAAGCAAGATGATGAATGAGAGAAATTGCGAACTCTAATATGAAGTGGGAAGATGTTATTCCTTATCTAGTTCTCTCCACGTATATATATTTACTACCTTATTATCATTTTACGTGTAAATCGATATGCATGGTATGGAATATCATTCCATATTGGACAGCAATGGCGAAGGCTACTATATCTCCCACCAATTAGCACAAAATGAGAGGCAAGGTTTAAAATCTCTACATACCAGGTTTCAGTTTTTATATCTTTTGGTATGGTACCGATGTTCCAATATATGATGTTGATAACGAATTAAAGGTGTAAGGCGGAAGGAGATGAAGAAAAAAAGAAAAAAAGAGTCAGCACAAGCATTCTTAGTGCTAAAAGTAAAAGTGCATGATCAAGATTGTGAGGGGCAAAGGTGCTACAAGTGCGTTGAGTGTCCCTCGCCTTCGCATCACAAAAGAGAAAAAACAAGGGCTTCAAATCACAAAGGGTAGCACTGAAATTCTTAAGGATTGGAGCAGGTAAATTAATTAAATAAATAGTGCCAATTTCTATTTCAAATTTAATTAATTTCCAATTATTATAGGTTAAATTGTTAATAAATGCTATTCTTTTTATTCACAGTTAATAAGATGGATAGGTGGGAACATAATTAGCATATTTTACTTTTTATTAGCAATTATAAATAATTTAATTTTAAATTAACCTATAACTAAATTAATCTAAATATAATTATTTATATAATTAATATATATGCTAAAATACTAATTTAATTAAACATTAATTGATTTTGATTATTAATGTAGATATATAAATAATGTAAACATTGTTAATTATAAATTAAAAGATTAATTATAACTTCTATTAACAAAATAGATTGATATTGATATTAATTAAAGGAAATTAATAATTATATTAATTAATTATAAACAACAGTATTAATACATAGTTGAATTGGAACCAACAAAAGCATTAATTATAGGTTAATCTCACACAAATCTGAAACACAACACTCATTTTGTAATTTAGAACGTATGCTATTAGTTAGTGATGTTTGTTAATCATTTTTAACTTTTTAACTTGTTTCTTCAAAATATTAATAGTTTGAGTGTAACATTGTCATACTCTCATGCTTGAAAGAAAACAAGCTAATTAGAAAGAAATTTACTATAAACAAAAGTAAAACTCGTCCAAATTTATTTCGACGTGCTTTGGCGTGTGTCAGCACAATAGTGCATAAAATCTTACCATTCTAACCGAGAACTAATACTCTGACATGGTACTACTTTATCCTAGATGAGAACACGAGGGAACACATAATCATAAAAAGTGTGGAGGTTTAAGACATAGTGTCGTAAAAATAAAGAAAGAATAAAAGCAATCATAAATATAATTAGGAACTATCACTACAGCATTGAGTAAAGCATTGCATCACTGAGAAGTTCAAAGGTTACCTCCAATACAACAAGTTTTCCAACCTCTCTATCCTAGAAGAAGAATAATCAAGTAAAGAATCAAATCAGTATAGAACAATTTTTCAAGGGAAGAAAATGATTTTGCATTGTATAAAAAAGTTGTACAACCAAAAAGTGATTGCCCCATTCCTTATCCAAGTAGTGTCGATCCTTAAAAAACTGCACAACACAAAAAAAAAAAAAAAACATTAAACAAACGACAAGTTTAGTTCTAGCAATGGAGAACAATTTAAATGAAATGAAAAATGAGACAATGAAAATTAAAAGGAGAGAACTCACCCTGTCTTGGTGGCGCTTGTAGAAGAGATCCCAGTATTTCTTAGCATCTTTCTCATACTTCTCTGCAGTGACAATTAAACACGAGAAGACAAGACTAATATAATGAGTAGCTTTTAAATAACTAATTGCAACAACAGCAAACCTAACAAAGAATATGATTGCATTTGCTGTGGAGTGAAAGTTTTTTTCAAAAGTTTGTTTGTTTTGATTCTACAAAAATTTTATTGAGGGACCAAGTTAACAAAATTGCGATGGATAGTTGAGAAGATACTGATTAAAAAAGGACAAAGTATTGTATTGTATTGTTCAGAGCAAAATATTACACTATATATATATATATATATATATATATATATATATATATATATATATATATATATATATATATATATATTCAATAACACTGGGCAATTTAATATATGAGGTGGGAGTCATGGAACTATACCTACACAACATATAATTGTAACTCAAATATTACTAGTAATTTAATATCTCTAGCATTCCCCATTAGCTTAGATATTGTCTACATCTAGCTTGTTAAATAATCTAGAAAGACACTAGACAATGATAAAGAAGAAGAAACAATAGTAGGGCAGCATCTTGAAGATTTGAGGACTGGATTATAGTTACATTAACTTATTGCATGGATGAGATCTGAGGATCTAGGATAATGCTGTCATTTGGATTACAAGAAAGATGTTTGAGAAAAACTGGGGTAGTATTTATATTGTTTCAGTTGTGGCAGCTATTTTAACCCCAAGTACACTGAAAATGGTAGGCTATACTTTCCACCTTTCATGGTGAAAATGCATTTTATGAGATTGAAAAAGCTAAGGAAACGTGTTATATTTTTTCGCATTAGTACCAATGTAGAAATAAAGCTGGGGAGTAGACCTCCTTGATTGAAATCATATGGCCACAATCCAGCTGTTGACTACAGCGGGATGTGATCCTAGTTGCACACATTGTGCAGCTTTCACTTCTCATCCAGAGGTAGGAAAGCACCCTTCATGTGATTTCTCATGAAGGTGGTCTTCACATTAGTTTTTCTCAATCTAGGGCATCTAAGTTGAAGCATCATGTTTCTCAGCTGGCTTCAACTTCATCTATTAGCATGGCAAGTCATCCTTCTAATTAGCAAAAACACAAATTTATTCCTTAGTTCCTCTAATAATGTCATTGTAAAATATGTAATGAAGAATTACTTAGATAATGGTGTTTTACCATGCACTCTAAGTTTTTACATAGTCAGAGGACAAATGGTACAAAGTATCCTACTTTATAACTTATTGTTCAAGACTTTCTTGCTACATGTCTAACTAAAATTGCAACTAAGTCAAGCCTTTAGCAGTGGTGAGAGTGTCGGCTAGTTTTCATCGAAGTAAGCTTCATCTAAATACCTTGAAGGCATTAATGAGTTCACAGAGTTGTTTATAAAGTGAGATAAAAGGTACAGTTTTGATTACCTCATTGATAATTTCTTCTGCAAAAGGTGGAATCCGCCACCCCAGCGGCCCCACACGGTCGGCCCCACGACCATCTGTGAGGAGGTAAATCGAGAAACTGCAGTTGGTCACGACGGAGGAGGACCTCATTGATAATTTCCTTTCTTAGTACGGGTGCATGCTATAGTACAATTTCAATGGGTCTTTGCACATGTGAGGAAGAAGAGACATTATTGCATTTTGGTATATTTTTCCTGTACTTCACATGATTTATGTTAATCAAAAACTTAATGGGTATTATGATATTATTAGGTATACAACTATTGGTTTCAATTATATATTTTCAGGCATATTTTATTTTTGCAAGATTAGATGTTTAACTTAGTGATTTTTTTAGGTCTATTTACAATTAAATGTTGCAGGTTGAAACTATAATGTGTTGAAGTGGTATGGATTTGTTTGGGTACCCACGAGTAGTGTCAAATGGGTTAGGTTCAAACACATTCCACTAGTGGGCTTGAAATGGGGTGAGCCCAAGCCTACATTAGGTGTATTCTCTGTGACCCACAAACCTAAGAAAATTCTCACCCGTACCTCTTTCAAAAGGGGAAAGAAGGTATTTTCCCCCTAAAACAATAAATAAAATGCAGCCGTTATGACCTTTTGGTCCTAAGTTACAAAATAACCTCAAAAAAGTTTTAAAAAAGGATAAAAAATACCCCCACACCACCTATCATCCGTTATCTAGAGTAGTGACAAGTGACAACCAATTTATTTTTATTCTAACATATTTTTAGAATTTTAATTTATGAGAAAAAAGGTTGAATCCCATGATAGAAATAAGACCCAACCATGGGATGGGTATAGATAGGGCTATCTCAACCATTTTTGAGGCTCTAGGTAGGGTTGTCAATTTGGGTGGATCAAATGGGTTCGGATCGGGTTGAAATAAGAGTATTACAAAAAATTCCCAACCCAAACCCGAAATCAACTCGAAAATTATAAACCCGAACCCGGATAACCTGACCAACCCAATCTGATTTAACAAAATAATTAAATAAAAATTAAAAACACATAATGATAATATTTTAATTTAAACACGTAATAACAAACCTCGTCTAAATTATATGATAATTATATTTCATGGTTAAATATTTAAATTTAAGAATTTAATTGTCTAAACTATACCCTAACCCTAATTCGAATCAACCCAAATCTAAAAATTTTTTCTTGGTCAATTTCAAATCCAACCCGATTTGATTCGAACCTTAAAACCCCAACCTGATATTTTTCAAGTCGACTCGGGTCGGGTTGGCGGGTTTACAGGTTGGGTTCATTTTTGACACCCCTAGCTCTAGGCAAAAAAAAAATTTGAGGTCTTAATATATTTTTTTTTAAATTGAATATTAGTTTTTTAAAATAGATTTTTATATAAAATTTAGTTTTTTAAATTTTTGAGATGCAAAGTTACTAATTAAATTTTTATATTCAAGCTTTGATAATAAATCTTTTTCAATTAATAAAATTGCTAAATTATTTAATCTTTCTTGACACATTGTCGAACATAAATAATATTTTATTAAGTTTAATTTTGAAAAACTTCTTTTTACCAAAGTTATACTAACAGGTATTATTAATAGTATTCTATAAGCTATTCATGCATTGGGAAAAGAATTTAAGTTTTTGTATAAGATTTAATATCTCAAGTGTTATTTTTAATTCTGGATTTATTATTTCTTTTAAAACTTTTTAAAAATAAATCTAAACAATCAATAACAATAACATGTCATGTTTAAAAAGTCTTCAAGATTCAAATATTGTCTTTTAGAAAATCATCACCAAACAATTTTAATTTTTCTACATCATACAAAAATCAAAATTATCTTCATATATCTTAAACTGTTCAAACCTACTATGAAGCAAAAAAAAATGGCATGATCAACAATATAATTGAAATAATTAATTTTAATAAATTCTTTAGCTAAAAATCTCACCTCATTAGTTTCATTCTCATCAAATTATTTGTTTCTTCTAATTACACGTTTGTCACAAAATTTTGATTTTACATTCATTTCATTTACAATCTCTTTAGCAGAAATCATAATAGATGTGAACTCATTTTTTATATAGTTATTAAAAAAAGAAACAAGATCTTTCAACTGATGTAATACAATAGCAATGTTCATATCTTTATATTGTAAAAATTTACCAACAATATTAATTGCAAATAATATATCATACCTAATATAAATTTAAAATTTTCAATCTCATATGTTGATAAAGAAATTGTTTCACTTTATGTTTTAAGGTCATCACTAGTTTCTGTAAGTTGATATAAAACATTTCTTATTTGTGGACCTTGATATTTTATTACTTTAATACTTTCAAGATGACTTTTCCAACATGTTTGTGATAATGGCTTAAGAGTTAAACTAGAAAAATGGTCTTGTAAAATTTTTCATCTTTTTGTAGAAGAATAAAATAATGAGTATATACATTGTGTCACGCTAAAAAATATAACAATAGGATGAGAATTAGTCATATCATAAAATACTAAATTAAGACTATGACAACCATATGGTATATAAAAAGCTCTAGAATTTATATCTAACTATCTCAAATTCTATAAAATTGATACTAGAATTAAGACTATGACAACCATATTTTTTGGGGCCCCATTAAAATGAGAGCCCTAGGCATAGGCCTTATTGGCCCATGACTTAAGCAAACCTACCATAAGTCAGGTGATTGTCATAGTCTTAATTTAGTACTTTGTGATATAATTAATTCTTGTCTTAGTGCTATAATATTTTTAGTATGACACAATGTATATACTCGTTATTTTATTCTTCTACAAAAAAAATAAAAAATTTACAAGACCATTTTTCAAGTTTAACTCTTAAGGCATTGTCACAAATACATTGGGTAAATAATCTTGAAAGTGTTAAAGGAATAAAATTTCAAACTCCACAAATAAAAGATGTTTTATATCAACTTACAAAAACTAATGATGATCCTAAAATAAAAAGTGAAGGAAGATCTTTAGCAACATATGAAATTGAAAATTTTAAATTTTTATTAGGTATGATATTTTACTTGCAGTTAATATTGTCAATAATATTTTACAATATAAAGATATGAACATCATTATAGCATTAGATTAGTTGAAAAGTCTTATTTCTTCTTTTATTGACTATAGAGAAAATGGGTTCACATATGCTATGATTTCTGCTAAAGAGATTACAAATGAAATAAATGTAGAAACAAAATTTCATGAAAAAAGTGTAATTAGAAAAAACAAACAATTTGATGAGAATAAAACTAATGAGGTGAGACTTTCAATTGAAGAATCTTTTAAAATTAATTATGTCAATTATATTGTTGAGCATATCATTTCTTCACTTCAAAGTAGGTTTGAACAGTTTAAGATATATGAAGATAATTTTGATTTTTTATATGATGTAGAAAAATTAAAATAGCTTGATGATGATTCTATAAAAGAAAAATATTTAAATTTTGAAGACTTTTTAAAACATGAGATGTTATCTGATATTGATGGTTTAGATTTATTTTCAAAATTAAAATTTTTAAAAGAAATAATAAATTTATAATTAAAACAACATTTGAGATACTAAATCTTATAAAAAAATTAAATTATGATAATTTATAAAATACTACTACCAGTATAGTTTAGCAAAAAGAAGTTTTTCATAATTATAATTAATAAAAAAGTTATTTACGCTCAACAATGTCTCAAAGAAAATTAAATAATTTAGCAATTTTATCAATCAAAAAAGATTTATTATCAAAGCTTGAATATAAAATTTTAATTAGTTACTTTGCATCTTTAAAAGTCCCAAATATTTTTTTGGCCTAGCCTCAATAATTGTTGAGACGGCCCTAGGCATAATGGCCTATGGAATGGCCTATGGAATGGCTTAAGCCGGCCCTGGGTATGGGTATGGGTATGGGTATGGGCGGTGGAGAACTCGTGGGTACCCTATCCCCGCTGCCACCCTTAGCTGTGTTTTGGTGCTGGCAAAAAAAAGGGCAGATTGACATGAAGAGGCTGAAAGAATTTTACCTTTCCAAAAAGGGGTGACTTGTCTAGCTGAAGAAGAGGACAACGACGTGGAGTATATCTGAATCTTTTGCGCGCCCTCCGGCACCGCTAACTCTCCTGCCCCGGAGCTCGTTGCAGCCTCCTCCGCCATCGCGCCGTCTGGGATTTCGCAGGATCCAGAAGGACTATTATGCTGGCGAGATGTAGCAGCGGATTAAGCCTAGACGGCGTTGATCAAGAACCGCACCAAATCAAAGCTCGATCCTGACCTCAATCCGGCGGCCCGTGTTCCGGCTCGGTCCGGGCTGGCCCGACTTGGGCCTCGCTCAGTACGACGCGGCAACAGCTCAGCCCAACCTGTGATATGGATGGGCTGGGTGAACACGTCTTGATCCATGGGGCAGGCCAGTACTCGGGCCATGCCCGTGTCGGCACGGCCCATGTACCAAACCAAGTCCAGTTATTTAAAAGAAAAAATAATTTATATGAATGGTAATTTTTCAAACCGCATAGGTGATTATGCGACTTACCCAAATCGCGTGGGTGGTTTTGAGATTGTCCACTTGATGTGGGTTTATTTTCCATTTTATCCTTGATTCTGTTGGCACGATAATATCATGTGAGTCTAAAACAAAGACTACTTTGAAACGCGTTCCAAAATGTTTCTCGAAGAAAGCGACCTTCGCCCCAACCCACCAAAGGCGACGGCCAACGAACGATGCAGCATATTTCCTCAAACAGTGATCTTCTACTAAGCAAAAAAGTCGAACGGAGAGAAACTAACAAACGTCGAGTCGGTGTCTAATATTTTTCGAGGAACAGTGCATCTTCTTATCAACAAAATAGGGAATGAAACATAGATTAAAATCGTCGCTCTTGTAAAAATTCATATCTGACGAAGTTTTAAGTTTATTACACATGGAAAAGGCGATAGAAGAAAACCTAACAAATATAGTTTTGACGTAGCTTCTTCTCTGATGAATAGTACAACTTATGTCTCTAACAATTTTCAAGAGGCAGTTGCTCTTGATCACACATCTCCCTCCTGACTATGAAGTTGAAACTGACGAAACCTCGCTTCTAGGCAATGACTTTGCCAATTCTCTATTATTGTATTACAGTATATTTCAAGTGAGGTGTTGGTCGCTGAGGGTAAGGAATTATAAGATCAGATTGAAAATTTTTAAATACTCATTAAATTCTATCAACTAGCATTCTAGATAATCTGTGAATGGTGTAGGTGACAGTTACATCTCAAAATGCCCTTACCAATATTGTAGATTGGGACATCTTCGTAGTATTATATAATATTTTTCTGTCATTGTAGAAAAATTAATCACAGTAGTAGTAATAGTTGAAATCATATTGTGGATAAAATTTTACGTTTTAATCAATCTCGTGAACAACATATAAGTTTTCTTCTCCTAATCTGTAAATAAATTAATATGATGTATAAATTAGCATTATGTGAAACCTTGCCAACATAGTTTAGTAAAATATCGATTATTTGTGTTGTTACGCATCTAGACTTTATTATATATCTTTTTTTATCTTCAAAGTTTCATTGACAATATCCTTAATCAATTAATAAATTGTGTGGTTACGGGTTAAAGTTGCTTATTTGTGAAATATTAAATTTTGAAATATGTAACTACAAATTTAGGAACATATGATGATCTATTGATTTCCTTCATTTGGCTAGTGTGTTATAGAAATATTCACATATTTATAAAAGTGATTATTATTTTTGGTTCCATCAATGCAGGGATTCATTGTCTAATGAAATGATCTCACGTAGATGGAATCGATTGATTCACAAAAATAAAATTGACTCAGTGATGGTACATCGAACATAAATATCAATGATAGTAAGATTTCATCTTCCAGTTCTGCTAGTGTTGTGATGAGTACTAGAGAGAGTACGAATTATAGATACAATTTAAAAGAAGAAACTGTTTGTATTGAGGATGTCATAGGCTAGAATTTAAAATAAATATTTGAAGATATGTAGACTCAAACAGAATATTACGATATTAGAATGCTATCAAAAATTGAAAGGGATGTCTCCGATGATGAATTTATAGTGAATGATATGGATTATTCAATAGATCTAACGGTGATCTTCAATGAGTATAATGACCATGAAGATGTGTTTCATTAGCTGAAGATGCATATGTAATGAACTCAAGATTTGTTACATTGCAAAGGCAAAAATCAGACGGAAGTAATGAATTTTTTATTGATAAGGTAATATAAAATTTAATCTGTAATAAGTTTTAAAAAATATATTTAAAATAGTAGTGTAATGATTTTTTTTATGTTTCATAATGTAATCTGTACTAAATTGAAGTAGTGATGCAATATATTTTTCTTTAACTTTTATATTCTTCACTTCACTCAATGACAGTAGTAGTAACTTAAAAAACTATCGATTCTTGTGTAGGTATTCTCAATCCAAAAATATTTTAAATATATACTGCTAAATATGTTATGAAGAAGTAGTTCATTTACAAAATAAAGGATTCGAGAAAAATCAAAGTTAAAGTAATTGGTGATGGAGAAAACTACACATGGGCAATAATTGCAAGGGGAGAAGTAGAGTTGACTGTTATAAAATATTTAGGGGAATACTAGTGCGGTCACTAAAAAACAAAACTTGAGCAGTGAGAACCGCAATGGCTCAACATGATGAGTTTTGTATAGAACCTTAACATTAACCCTTTAATTGCACCCTAGACATCCAAAACCCTAAACTGAATACTCTTATCAGCATATAAACCATAAGACGACCCCTCTAAACCATAATTGACCCCAAATTAAAAATGTCGCCTTGAAATCAAAGGTGCCATAATTGCTAAGGAAAATACGAGGAGAAACAATTAAGCTTAACAACACTAAGACATTTTTCTCATGTACATCAGTTATGGTATTTGTTTAGGGGATGCACGAGAAGATGATCACACAAAGATTGTCACACACTCGGTTTTAATGAGAAGAAACCTACTGCTTTAAATGTGGCAGAATTGGAGCAGATATAATTTGATTTGAAGCTTTTGGTTATGGTCCAGGTTGGGTTGACTAAGTATAATGGATCAATTTTGTATTGTGTTGCTGGTCTAAGAATATCAGCTACATTGTGTTGCTACTCTTGTTCGGATTAACAACAGAATGGTCCCGCATGTTGTAGTGTGTTGCTAGTTTGAAACATCCAACAACACGTTGTTGCTGGTCTGGGGGGGATCCATAACACCTTGTTGCTGGTCTTGCTAGGATCAACAACAAAGTGTTCTTACATGTATGGTAGCGTGTTGCTTGTGTGGAAAGAACAGCAACACATTGTTGCTAGTCTATTGGGGATCAACAACATCGTGTTGTTACCCAGATCAGCAACAGAAAGGTCCAACATGTATTTATAATGTGTTGTTGGTGTGCTGGTCTAGGGGGATCAGTAACAACGTGTTGCTAGTCTAGGGGGATCAGTAATAATGTGTTGCTGGTCTTGCTCCGATCAACAATAGAATGGTCCAACATATATGGTAGCGTATTGCTGCTGCGGAAAGGCCACTAGCACGTTGCTGGTCTAGGGGGGATCAACAACACTTTGTTGTTAGTCTTGTGCTTAAATCATAATTGATTGTTATAATATCGTAATCGATTACAAAACATTTTAGGACAATGAACAGTGTTTCTAATCGATAATCAAAGTGTCATAATCGATTAAAAATCATTTTGTGACAATGTTCTGAAATCTTAATGGACTGATACAATATATCAATTGATTAAAAACCCTTCTATGACCTACTACTAATCGATTGATACAATGTACCAACTATTGATGTGTCAATGTGCGATCAATCAGTTTCGAGCAAATGTGGTTGATGGACTTAGAGACCTCGAAATGACTACCATTTTACCTCGAATCGGGTCATTCCTTAGTATGTCAAAATTAAGATCACCATTTTATAACTCTACTCGTATCATAAAATCTCAATCACAATTCAATTCTAGCATAGATTCAGATAAAATATTTCCCAAATAAATGAACAAGATCATTTTATAGTACATTAAATATCAATTTACAACTTACAAATAAAAATATTTCAACAACAATGATAATCCAATATAATTACAACTGTCATACTATAAAGAACATCACTTTACAACTGTCATACTTTACAAATTACAACAACATGAACAATATTACTCAATATATATATATATATATATATATCAATTCAAAAAGATTGTAGCATGTATACTAGATTCACTTAACAGAGATTGTGAATCCCTAAATATCAAGGAGAGTTTATTCCAACTTCAGTCACATTTATGTCAAAGTCCGACTATGCCCTGCAAAATAAAATAATTTTCAAACAAAAATACAATAACAACACAGCAAATAAATTTGAGTCCCTTAAATGTGTCAAAATCCTACTCTTAACATAACTTATCAATATCTACCGCGGATATTTTCTTTATGTATTTTAGATATAAGCCTCGTTGCTTTTAGCTTATTATCCATCTAATAGCATGAAGGAATGATAAGCTATGTGTTCACTATTCACTCAACTTTTGGATCAAATGACTTAGCTAAATGGGGCGAATAGATGACTAAAAAATTTCTTCGCAGAACACAACTCAAATTGAATGATTATTTCAACTGTCACAGGGAGGCCCCCATATAAAAGTGCATTAGACATCAAGGGATCAAAGCCACCATTATATGCCTTATTGCTAAGTAAATGTATTTGTATTTAAACAAAGTCAAGTCTTTATGTTATTCCACAGATTTGGCCATCTGTTTAACTACAAAAGTTAACAACATGAAAGTATATCTTTGAAAAATCAACCCCATTAACTTTCAGAAGAAATATGGATTCATGTCCCCATCACAATATGCTCAATCTGTAATTGGATTGATGACATTTATCTGCCTATCTATTAACCAAGATATGCCATGGGACCATTTGTATTGGTTTAGCAGGCCCTCACAAGGACCACCACCACCTTGTCTTCCAAGTCTCCCCAACCTTGATGCTGCACGACCTCAGAGCTGTTTACAGGTTTTTCTCCAATCCTTGTGCTGCACAAGGAATTATTGTGATCCTATCTGCAATGATCACCATCTCAGTTATGGCATTCAAGAACAATCAATGTTCTCTCACATCAGTTGAGCAAAATTATAGTAGTCTGAGATAACACTCCAGATCTAATCATGGGGTGGGCCTTCTGATCCCTTTCACTTTGATAAGGTATTAAAGAACTGAAATGCGACCAATATGGAATGACATTTTCAAGTTTTAGTTACTTGATCTACTACTAAATGGTTTATTTTCATAGACAAAAATTTATTAACCAGGGATTCTGATACCGACCTTTCTCTTTCAGCTCCTAACTGTGTTGCCATCGATCCTTCCAAGTCAAACATACCAAAAATTGTAATCATGATCAGATGTTTACATGACAGTTTGCTTGTATGAACAACGACAAAGTGAAGTGGCGATCGATCGATCGATCGACGATCGACGTGCAGTTATTGAGGCAGAGGGGAGTAAATGGTGGGCAGGCCATGTGGTGTAGGGGTTGCCTGAGGGATCTCTGAATCCATGGATCCCCCACTAATGAAAAGTGCAGTCTTCCATGTATCGGGAGTGGCAAAAGGAAATGGTCCAGTGAAATTGCATGATCATGCCTCAAGCTGGAAGAATTGAGATGGCAAGGCAAAGCACTTCAAAGATTCTTTTCCTATGCTTGTACTATAGAACAGATCAGAATGTGAGTGACCAGTAGGGTAGAATCAGGTCCATCTTTACTGTAAAGTCCCTGTCACTACATTCTCCTTTCAGTAATGTAATGCTGTAGCACTTGTAATCATTGATCTTGTAATTCAATTCCAAAATGGCTCGGTTTAAGGAGAGAAGACGAATATGAACTCTGATGTAACAAGATAAAAGGGTGGTTTCATTCATTCATCAATACTGTATTTGTACAAAGACTGGATACTTTCTCAAAACTTTTGTCAATCTACTTTACAAACAATAATCTACAATCCAAATCAGTCATACAACAAATCAAATTGCAGGCATGCAGTGATTGATTAGTTCTGTGAGATGCATCTTCTATGGCAAGCAAAGAGTCTGTTGGCCGGTTTGAATTCCTGCTTCCATATCCTGCCGATGTCCGCCGCCGTTCTCACCGCGTCGGAGGCAGCTCCGGCGAGTCCTCTCCTGGTGAAACCGACAGCGTACAGTCCGCACTCTCCTTTCCACCCATCTGGGAATGGAGTCTTTGGGAACCCGTCCTTGGAAAAGAAATCACATCCCTGCAAAACGAAACAAACTTTGATCGATCAATCAATCTCCATGAACATTTCTGAGCGGTTTTGCATATCAATTTAGGCGAATGAATCTTTACTTGAAGCCACTGAGGCACGTTGCTGCGGTATCCGGTAGCCAAGATGACGGAGTCGATGTCGAGCACTTGGCCGTCGACGAGCTCCACCTTTCCGGCGGAGAAGCGCTTGATTCCGGGAACGACTTTGATGTCGCCGGATTTTACTTTGGCGAGAGCACCCACGTCGAGAACAGGGGTCCTTCCCTGCGTGTTTTTCAGCTGCAGAGGACCGACCGATGGCCGCCGCAATCCATACTTCTCTGTGCTCCCGAGCACAAACCAAGCGAGCACCAGCAAGATCTTGTCCACCAGCCACAGAGGCAGCCATTTCATCATCACGACGGCCAACTCGAATACTGATTTACCGAGCACTTCCCTCGGCAGTACATGAACCTGCGACCGAAATCCGGCTGGTGAGTAAAATTAACCAGGAATCAATGATCAAATGTTTGCGATCCGATACTCACACTATCGCGGACCACCATGGCCGGGAAGGCATTGTGGTCGCAGAGGTCGAGACTGATCTCCATGCCGGAGTTGCCACAGCCGACCACCAACACGCGCTTTCCGGCGAAGTTCTCGCCAGACTTGTAGTCGCACACGTGTATCACGTCCCCGGCGAACTCCCTGAGGCCGTCCAGCTCAGGGACTACTTTCTCCGAGTTCTCGCCGGTGGCGGCGACCAGCCAGCGGCCGATGTACTCGACCTCGGCTGCGGGTCCGGCGGTCCTCACGCGCCACAACTCGCTGGTCTCGTCGTACCTCGCCGACTGCACGGTCTGATTGAAAATAGGATTGATGCCGAAGTGGCTGGCGTAGGACTCCAAGTAGTCGATGAACTGCTTCTTGGTGGGATACTCGGGGTAGTCGGCGGGGAAGGGGAATTTGGGCAGCTCGCAGAACTGCTTGGGGAGGTGAAGCTTCAACCGGTCGTAGGTGCGCTTCTGCCAGAGCGAGGCAATGCAGTCGGCGCGCTCGAGGATCACCGACGGCACGCCGTGCTCCTTCAGCCCCGCGGCGACGGCCAGCCCTGACGGCCCGGCTCCGACGATGATCGGACCGTTCACCCACACGCACCTCCGGTGCGACAGGAAGTCGAATTGATCGTCCATCATCTCCTCGCTTAGCTTGAGCTGGAACAGAGAAGAGCAGAGGAGGTTGTCGCAGGCAATCTATAATTCCAAGGCTTAACAATTCAATGCCATTGTGGAATTAAGTTCTGGACGAGAGGAATGGAGATTAAAAAGCGACGTGAAAGACGGCGATTTGAGAGGCCAATTGAGACTTGCGGTGGAGTGGAGTGGGGAAGGAAGAGGAGGAGGTGCTTAAATAGTTGAAGGACCGCCCATTGCTCTTCATGTGCTTGCCGCTTTGTCCCTATTTTATTATTCCTTTACATAAAGATCACAAAATCTCATTTTTTCAGAATGAATTAAACAGTCTGATGAATGTTTGCCCAGAAGTTCCTGTTGTATCGACGTTGTTATCAATCAGGACGCAAAGCTTTGACCTGATGCTGCATTTGATGGAGATTCGTCTCAATAAATTTGCATGGAACATTCCCTTCACCCCTTGCTCCTTCTGAGAGCCACAAATTTGCTTTTCAGACATTGCCCGTTGCCATAAAAACCTTCGCAAGTCAAGCAGTGCTCTGCTTCTGAAATGAGTTTTCTGGCTTTTGCTCTCTGATGATTGAATTGGCATGAACGGATAATTATTACAAACCGTTATTAGATTTCTATTCTTCCCTTTAGAAACACTACTTTTCCTTTGATTTCTTTTAGGCACATGTTCTGGTCAAATCGAGGCATTAGAAAAACCTATTGCTCTTGCTTTACAGAATACAGCATTATCTATATTGCAACCAGAAACCTGATCCCTGCTTCATCCGCCATGAAATAAATACAGACAAGGGAATGGAAAAGGAGGAGAAATTCTTTAGTTGTTCTTGGCTAATGATCACGAGTGAGTAGAAAGAATCTTTAGCTAGCTAGCTGCAAATTGTGATCTGGCAAGCCAATCATCGTAACGTAAAACAAAAGCATCAAAGTTTATCCTTCTCCTGGCTGGATTTGAATGAACTGTGAAACCTACTGTGAGGAAGATTATGTGTGATGTTGGATAATGTATTAATTTGATGAACTCGATCAAAATGTACAGCAAACAGATCCAGTAGTTTGTTTGTGGACCATCACAGTGCATGATTAGGAAATATCGGATCTGGTGGCTTCCGCCAACTTGGCCATGGGAGCCATTCTTTTTTGGATCATTAAATTACTTAGTTTTCGCTTTACTTAGCGGACGGTAGACACATGATATTTTTGATATAACAGTGAGATCTATCATTTACCTCACTATGCACCTTTTATTTGTATATCTAAATTTACTTTATACTCGTAAGACTAATTTTAGAGGGGCCGTAGACGGTAGACACATGATATTTCTGATGTAACAATGAGATCTATCATTCACTCCATCATACACTTTCTATTTGTGTATCTAAATTTACTTTTTTTCATACTTGTAAGACCGACTCTAGAGGGGTTGCTAAGAAGGCTATCCATATTTTTGATACTCATAAGAACACACCTAATTTATTGAATATCCAAAAGATATACCTTACTTTGATATTTATTAATTGGAATATCAATTGCTACCTTCATCAAACACTTTTATCCAAAAGTGGGTGATGTTTGTAAAAAGTATAAATTTAACTTTTACCGGGAAATTAAACTTAACACTACAGTAAGCTTAACCAGTTAATATGTATCAACAAGACTACAATTAATACTCATATATATTTTACCATTTGATAAGCTTATTTCTTAACCATCTCAAACTCAATTATAATAATATTTTTATTTTTTATACTCAAATGTATAAAAATATATATAATGCGTGCGAATTATAAGTTAAAATGAGATATATTTTATTTATATAATTAATATATCTTAAACAAACTATAAGGACCTCTAATTGATCTAAAAAATTATTCATCCAATAAATTTCCTAATAAAATATACTAGAGCTCTATTCCACTCCTTTGTGGCCTAAGTATTTTTTCCCCTTGTGCATGCGTAATCTTCTGAAAGAACTTTTTCTTTTTCTTTTTCTTTTTATCTTCTGTTTTTGTTTTTTGTTTTTTGTTGTTTTGTTTTTGTTTTTGTTTTTAATGTTTGTGTCTTCGCTGCGTGCATGTGCATGAAACCTCGGTTTCCTACGTGACTCTTCTTTTCACGTAAAAGGGCACGTCCACATTAAACCGACGCATTGAAATGATACAAACCACCATGAGGCTTTCACCTTTCAGCATGAGAATATACGTTGGAAACTTCATCTCTCTCTCTATATATATATATATGATTAATTATTGCACCGCGTGGGGGATTAACTGACTAGTTTAGACAGGTGGAAGGACAACGCAACGGCCACGTAGCCTAATACCTTTTGTTATCTGCATAATTAAACTGGGTCGGTGGTAGTGAGTGCAAGTGCCTGATTTAACTAAGTGAAAGAGCGAGGAAGAAGGAAGAATATTGTTATTCTTATCCAGAAAAGTGGGAGAAGATTATGATTAACTGAGACCATTAGCCACGAGGGAGTTTCTCAGTGGCTTCTAGGGTTTGTGATGGTGATCATTACCTCTCTGATTAGGATCAGGAGCAGTTCTAAAGGTGGATGACTAAACATGCATATCAAAGCTTTGTTATTTATTTAATGGAGTAGAATATAATTGCTCACTTCCACACTGAATGAATGATAGAGGAGTGAGTGCAGTGGGTTCTAATATTAAACAAGAAAAGTAAGCTTCTTTTGTGGTTGATGATCATGAGAAGGGGCCCTTAAAATTTTGTGTTAGAGCTCTAGGAGAGCTCTATCTTCGATCTCTTGATTGTATATGGACTAGTTGCCTTCGTGCATGATCTAGGGGGATGGCTTCCATCATGCTCGGTATAGTTTTAATTTGCAAGAACGCCGAAAAGAAAACTTTGATTGAAAAGTAGGGGATCACAATCAATCCATTAGCCTAAAATAATGGAAGAACTACAAGAAAGTTATGATAAATTACGATATCCCTACAAACTATGATTAAGTGGTGCCTGCATGCCCATTTAAGTCCTCACTCGATTTCCTCTTCGAACTATAATACACTGAAGATTCAACACATTGCTTTTCACAATGAGATGCAACATACACAATAAAAGGGGAAAATAAGAATAAAGGCACAAGATGAAGATAAAGCAATACAGACAAGTTAAAATACAATTATTATATAATTTGGCAAGAGAATATAGATATGGGAAAGTTTGTACATAGAGAATGGCTATTATCATCAAATATATATCACATTAATGCACTACAAAAATAATAGCCAATAGTGACAGAATATTCCGTTGTTATTCCGTCGCTAAAAGTCATTAACGATGGAATAGCGATGAATATTTTTCGTCGCGATATTTTTGGTTGCTGACGTCAATTAGTGACGGAATTTATGATTCCGTCGTTAAATTTAACGATGAAAACATATAATTTTGTCGATAAATTTAGCATATATTCCGTCACTAAATTTAGTGATGAAATTTATTTTCATCGCTAATTAACAATGAAATTTTAATTCCGTCGCAAAAATGGTAAACAGAATCAATGTTCCATCTTAGTTCTAGCGACGGAAATAAAATTTCTGTCCCTAATTAGCGATAGAAAGGTTAAATATATGTCGCTAATTAGCGATGACAAGATTATAATTTTCGTCGCTAATTACCGACGAAAATTATAATTCCGTCGCTAATTAGCGATAGAAAGTTTATAATTTCGTCGCTAATCAGCGATGAAAGTTTATAATTCTTATAATTCCGTCACTAATTAGCGACGAAATTATAAATTTTCATCGCTAATACTCTGAATTTTTTTAAAATTTTTTCGTTTATCCAAATTTCCTATTTATATTTTCATCAACAATCTAAAACTATCACAAGCGATAGTTTAACAGGAATAAATAACACTATAATTTACAATAAATAACATATTAAACACAAATTTTAAATAACTTTTATAACACAACAATCTAATCACAAAATAATTTAACAACTTAATACATTCAATATTTGAAATAATCGAATCACGATACAATTAGTTTTCAATCTCTTAAATAAATTCAGTCACAACATCTGAACGAAACTAATTAAATCAATACAAATACAAATACAAATATCAAATATCTGAATACAATGATACTATATCAAATGTTTAAATACAATCAAATCTATGAAAAATATCTAAACTCACCGAGTTAAAGTATCCAATCCTGCAAAAAAAAAATAATAAGATAGGTTAGTAATAAATCAATGATATGTATCTATTTTGAAAATGCATATTTACGAATCATAATTAAAAAAATATATACAAATGTTAACATACCTCGCAAGCAGCTACTGATTCAGGTTATCAGGGTCCTGAGTCTCCTGTGAGTCAAAGTCATACGGGCGCTGCGAGTGTTTCACTCATGCCAGCCATGAATTCGCACATCTACTGCGCAATCTCCTCATATCGCAACTGGGCTTGGCGAGACTCTTGAAATGTCCGCTTTAATGTCGAGAGTCGATTCTTTAATTCTTGATTTTCTTGCTCTAGAGCTTCTACCCTAGTAGATGATCCGCTGGGACGACCCCTGACTCTAGGGGTCATCACACGGTCATACACGACTCTCACCTGGGACCCTAGACCGTAAAGGGTGGAACTCTTCTTCCTCCCACCGACCACATCATAATATATCTCATTTACCTGTCGGTGGAGAGAGCTTGCATCTCACCTCCCTCTCTATCTAGCTGAGACGCCTGTGCAACTCTAATAGCCATTTCAGTCTGTTTAAAAATAAATTCATATAAAATATAAAATTAGAAAAAATAATCATTTATAATAGTTAAATAAATTTAAAATTTAAAATCTTATGTCTAATGTATGCGATCGTGGATCGATAAATGTATCATCCTTAGACTTATGTGTCTTAGTAAAAATCTCCCAACAAGTAGGAGGTCGTTGTAGCTCATGCTCCTGAAGATTAAAAAAATACAATTAAATCAAAATAATATCATTGCTAATTAAGATAATTCTAAAATAAATATATTAATTGTAAACTCACCAAGTCTAAGGTATGCTCGACGATGGAACGAGATCCAGCTGTATGTTTTGTGGATCCAGTGCTAGGGCCAGCGAGCTCGGTGTTTCTATTGGCTCGAGCTGTCGCTGAATTTAACTGTCATCTTTCTGCAGCCTAGATGGCTTGTCATGCATCCCAAATATCAACTGGGATGAAAGCTGGTCTTATGCCCTTTCTTCTGTATTTATATAGCAAATCTTTATATAATTTGGCACATACATTATTTCATGTTTCTTTAAATTCCTCCTCATGCTTGGCTCCCAAGTATATTTTTTTTATAAAAAAAAAAAATTATTCAATTAGTATAAACAATATAACTTTCGATAATAAAAATGACTTACCAAAAACTCCTCCTAGTAAAAGCTTCGCATGCCCTCGTTGACATGCCTCAAAGTAATACCTGAAAGGCAAACTCGCTCATAAAATTTACTAGAATATATAGGCTGCAACTCGGTGACCATTGGGTGCAAACATAGTCCCACATCTAAAGCACATGGAAAAGATTATGAGTTTAAAAGGATGGAAGATATCTCCATTGGTATGAGGCCTTTTGGGGAGAGCCCAAGAACAAAGTCATGAGGGCTTAGGCCCAAAGTGGACAATATCATACCATTGTGAAGATATTTTGATTCCATCGGTACTAACAAGTGGTATCAGAGCGAGACCGCTCTTTACCGGACTAACCGCCGGATGAGCCATGATCCAGATCTAACCATGTGGTTTGAACCTTAAACAAAGGAAGTGGGTGCTCCCGTGTCTGAATCAAGAGGACCAGACACCAAGTGAGAAGTCCTAGTAGGTCGGATGGACCGAGGGGCAAAAATTCATAGTTGCGACTAGGTGGGAAGTCCTAGTAGGTCAGGTGGACCGAGGGGCAAAAAGTCATAGTTGCGACTAGGTGGAAAGTCCTAGTAGGTCGGGTGGACCGAGGGGCAAAAAGTCCTAGTTGCGGCTAGGTGGGAAGTCCTAGTAGGTCGGGTGGACCGAGGGGCAAAAAGTCCTGATGGGTCGAGGATTTAGAAATCAAAAAATACGTTGAGGGGGCCTGTGGTCCTTTGTTTGAGGGGGGATTGTTGGGTTGCAAGGGTGTAAATATAGTCCCACATCTAAAGCACATGGAAAAGGTCATGAGTTTAAAAGGATGGAAGATATCTCCATTGGTATGAGGCCTTTTGGGGAGAGCCTAAGAATAAAGCTATGAGGGCTTAGTCCCAAAGTGGACAATATCATGCTATTATGGAGATATTTTGATTCCATCGGTACTAACAACTATCTGGAGTAAAAATGCATTATAAAATATATAAATATTAGACATATGATATAAATTTTTTTATAAATTTAAAAGTACTAATAACACTAATACTTACCATCCTTCAATAACTCGTAAGACAATCTGGCCACCGGGTGCTGCTGTTTGGTCTGACATATCTGTATCTACAAAATAACATTATAGCATATACACATTCAAAATAATAATTCAAAACAGTAAAAATTAAGATTCGCAAGTGAAAAAAAAGCTCTGCAGAGATATGAGGAAAGGAGTATCATCAAAGTAGTTGATTTGCACAATAGAAGCATTAGACACCATATTCTTTAGTTTTATCTGCTTCATGGTATAAACAAGTTGTAAACTTTGAGGAGCCATGAATTTTCAAGGGATAAAGGTTTATCTATATCTATGTGTATGTCTACAAAAAATAATATATGACCTCTCTAATTTAATTTGCCATATTCAAGTAATAGGAGAAACTAGCATATAAATACCAAATAGAATTGGGATGTGTAGCTTGTTGATGTTTATTGTATCAAAGTCTTATTTGGTCAATAATTTCTACACCTGACTTCATTGTTGGCTGTAGTTTTCTGACTACAACATTCCTTAAGAAATTTTTTTTATTTCTCCTGAAAGGATATTCAATTGATAAAAATTTACAATGATTATCAAACCAATTAGATACCTTCCCACTGCATGGTAATGAAAATGCATCAGACTCTGTCATGCAATATGGACATGCTAATTTACCAACTGTGCTCCATCCTGACAACATTGAGTATGCTGAAAAATCATAAATTGTCCATATAATAAAGCAACATGCAAGGTAAAATTAGTTTTACTTGCAACATCATAAGTCTCTGATCCTATATTCCATAACTCAGTCAACTCGGCAATCAGGGATTGAAAGAAAATATCTATCTTCTCTTTCGGATTCGTTGGATCTGGAATAAACACAGTCAGAAACATAAATTCATCTTTCATTCACATCCATGGCGGTAAATTAGAGGGTGTTAATATAACTGGTCAAGATGAATATTGTTATCCTGATTGATCAAATGGTTGAAATTCATCTGTAGAAAGTTCCAATCTCACATTACGTGGTTCTATCGCAAAGATAGGAAATATTATATTAAGATGTTTCCATACAGGAGAGTCACAAGGATGACACATTATACCTCCATCATGCACATGCTGATGATGCCACCACATGTGGCAAGCTATGGTGACAGATGCATACAAGCATTGAAATCTAGCAGTGTGCATCTAAAAAATCTATAGTAGTGCAAAATTTGTAGTCACCATATGTAATCCATGAATTGCCTTAAAAAGCTCAATCTAGTTTGCAAATCTAAAATCAATAAAAGCATAACTTGAGTGCAATAATACTAAAGATGCAATTTTACAATAATATTTACCAATGTATGGATCTGAGTGTAGAAACTTCTAGAATCTGTTTTTGCTTCTTCAATTAACCTAAATATAAAACCAAAGTGAAAATATTAAATACAAATTCAACTATGAAAGAAACTATGAAAACACAACTCAAGTTGAGGCCGACGAACTTGGTCGGGCTGTGGTCGTGCTCGCC
Organism: Curcuma longa; assembly: GCF_044706935.1. Taxonomy (NCBI): domain Eukaryota; kingdom Viridiplantae; phylum Streptophyta; class Magnoliopsida; order Zingiberales; family Zingiberaceae; genus Curcuma; species Curcuma longa. The sequence continues at coordinate 12,228,019 of NC_133868.1, read as the reverse complement.
CGGGTCAGTCGGACCAATATTGTGGCCGATGAGCTCAGTCGTGCCGAGCCCCTGGCTGGTGAGCTCGACCAACCCTTTTTACCCATGGTCGTGCGAGCCCCTGGCCGCAGCAGCAGCCGAGCTCGTGGCTACAGTAGCAGCAGCAACCAGTGGCTGTGGCAGGGACTTGGGCAAGCTCGTGGTCGCAAAAGCAGTAGTGATCGCGCATAACAGTTGCAGCGGCCATGGCGTACTCGTGACAAGCCCCTAGGCATGCCAATGTTGAGCCCCTGATCGTGTCTAAATCATGGCCGCCGAGCTCAAGTAGCCTGGGGGCCGATGCCGCCTGGCTGTGCTAAGCCGACCCCAACAACATAGACGGGAAACACAGACCTAACAAATACTTATTGACCGACGAAGAAGGCCAGCGATTATGGGAGCGTCGAAGAAGGCCAATGACTGTGGGAGTGTTGGAGAAGGCTAGAGTCGGAGAGATCGGGAGTGTCAGAGAAGGCTGGAGTCGGAGAGATTAGGAAATCGTCGGAGTCGACGCCGCTAATCGGGTGAGGAAATCACCAGAGAGGAGGCTGCCGACATTGATCGGGTGAGAAACGCCGGAGTCGGAGAGATCGAGAGATCGCGAGAGAGCAGAAACGCGAAGCAAAAGGGGAAAACTTTGGTCGAAAAATCCTAAATTCGTGACATTAGCAGCGGACTTAATTTTTCGTTGCTAATTTAGCGACGGAGTTTATTTCCGTTGCTAATTTACCAATGGAATTAAATTTTCGTGACTAATTTAGTGATAGAAATTGATTTTTTATCGCTAAATTAGCAATGGAAAATTAACTCCGTCGCTAAAATAACCCTTGGCGATGGAAATAAATTTCTGTTGCTAAATTAGCAACGGAATTAAATTTTTGTCGCTAAATTAGTGACGAAAATTTAATTCTGACGCTAATTCCGTTGCTATTATCAGTATTTCTTGTGGTATTAGATTTTTTCATCGTCAAGTATTTAGTTAACCTTGACTTATTTAACACCGTCAAATATCCAGTCAACTTTAACTTAGTTGACATCTAACTAATATATCGATCAAATATATAAGAAATCACAAATGAAACTTGATCAACCTAATCAACTTTGACCTAAGATCAATTACACCAACACACACATAATGTATACTCTTGTATACTAATTTTGTTGGTCCATCAAGGTAGTTCGAGTAAATCTTAATTAAAATTGCTCAGGACAAAATTAAATTGGAAAGACAACTAGACAGCTAGTTCTCTTAGTTTTAATTTGGCAGGATTTACATTATAAATTTGACTGAGGGCCGGGTTTCAATCAACTAAAAGCCGATTTTAGTGTGGGTTGGGTTAGTCAAGTGAAATAAAATTAGTCACCTAAGACGGTGAAATAAAATTAGGTCCAATGGTAATTCGAAACGATTCAATTAATTCTAAATGATTCGAATTGATGCGTATTCGATGAAACTCAAAATAAAATAAAATAATTTTTTTTTAAAAAAAAAGGAAGAGGATCAAGTTCTAGCTAGTTTCTATATATCATTCCTTGGTTCCTTTTTAAAAACTAATAGTTTCACATGGTAGTTGATAGAGTGGAAGCTGGTCGTTGGAATGGTTAGGTTACCTAAATTCATATGCTTAGATTCTTCATAGATTGCGAATTTAATAAAAAAAATAGATATAACAAGCGGCTACAAATCTATCTTCTTGTTTCCTCTATTTAACTTAGCTTGTTAATTAATTGAAGTCGATATTAATCACGATTTGATTTGATTCTTGTCTGATTAGCCGAATGCCATGTGACAAGCAATTGGATTCCTGTTTTCACCGAATTAGCATATGGCTTAAGGACTCACTCACATTTGATTATACATATTATTGATCAGATTAACGCATATGACACCATACCATCCATATGCCTACCTTGTGGAAGTAATATATATATTAGACTCCTTCATAATAACAAATTTAATTAATTAATTCATCCTACTTTTTGATAGATAAATATCGATATTAGTTTTAAAAAATTGTCAAATTTAGCCTATAATTCATGATTATTACTACACGTGGTTTGTTGGTAACAGAATAGTTGTAATACTTTTTTTTTAAATTGCAAGTGAATTTACTTGGTATTTTTTTAAAAAAAATTGCCGATCATTTTTTTCTCAATTTATAGACCTATTTTTTTAAAAACAAAACAACAAACAAATTTGGAAATTCCATAAAAAAAATATGGGTCAAATGATTTTTTAACTAGTAGTATTTTTTTTTTCAAAAATATAAATACTAAGATAGAAGATTCATGTAAGTAGGACACTCAATTTGGACGATGTTAATAGCCATGCATGACTGTCATGGGTTGAAGTTGACTAACTCAGATGGTACATGATCTCACCAGGTTTGTCTCTCCCTCTTCATCCTCAATTTATGTTTCAATCCAAATATATACAATTATGGTCTCTTATAAGGCATCAACCTTTAGTTGTGCAGTCAAACTCTTGAATGTGTTTTTTTTTTTTTTTTTGCCTCCCAAGCTGTAGTATAGTGGTGAGCATAGGGGTGAGCAGTACCCGCCCGGCCCGCTAAACCCGCCCGCCACCCGCATCCGGAACCCGCCAACCCGCATGTTTAAAAAAAATTAAAAATAAAAATGGATAGAAAATTGACAAATCCGCTTGTACACGGGCGGGTTTCGGGTTTTAATTTTAAAATCCGACTAAACCCGACCCGCCCGCCTATTTATATACAAATAATAAAATATATGTATACATATATTAAAAATAATTTGTTTAATAATAGATAAGGACAAAAAAGAGGTTATGATGGGAATCTCCATGGAGGATGTTAAGCAATATGAAGAAATTGTAGATGATAAACTTTAATTTGGTTTCTTTGGTTAGTTTTATTTATTCTCATAACCATTTGTGAGGCTGAAACTTAAACATTATTATCTTCTTTTCTGTTTTCATTCTTCAAGCACATTGAAAGAAAATGGCAAGCATTGTCTTGATGATTAAAAGTCTCATACTTTCCTACTTGTAAGTGGTGTCATTCAAATTAAATCTTGTGTCCTATTAATCTATTATATAACAAACTTTGATTTATCTACTTGTAGGCCAAAGAGTGCTGCATTTTGGATTTTTTGCCCCAACTTGGATAATTCCTAATTACCTGGACTTGGACTTTGGTGTTGAATTATGAATTATCCTTGTTTTTTTGTGTGGCCATGAGATGCTTCCTATTTTGGTATGAACATTGTTGATTAGTTATAAAACTGTGGATTATATTTTAGACTCTTTTGTAGACGCTTATTATATCAATTATCATCCGTAAAATTTATTTTTTTACATTCGATAACCCGCCAATCCGCCCGCCCGCCGCCACCCGCCACCCGCCACCCGCCGAATTTGATGCGAAAAAAAAATCGAGTTGGGTTTAAATTTTATTAACCCGCCAATGGTGGGTCGGGTGGGAAAATCGTACGAACCCGTCCGACCCGCCCGCTTGCTCAGCCCTAGGTGAGCACATCTTGTGGTTTCTCATGCACTCATGGTTAAAAATTCAGGGAGCTTAAGAAATTTACCTTTGCATTTGAACCACTGAAATCGTTGGGTTATTGTGTGGACTGCCACTTATATTTACATATTATTTATTCTAGTGGCCGATGAGAAACTTCTATGGGGTCGGATTGATCACCTTCAGTATTAGTCAGATCGTAAGATTTGGATACTTGGATTATAAAAAAAAACTCTTAATATTTTTGATGGTTGTGTAGGTTCCAAATTTAATCTACAAACAATCAAACTTATGATCTAGAATATCTTAATGGTTGCCCTCCGGGCATAATGCATCGATAAAAGGCATGGTGGATTACTCATGCATCCAGGTTTCGATTCCCATATAGGGCACCCTATGTCCGCAATGCTCGAACTACTAGGATAATTAGGTTACCATCTTAGGGGCTGCTTGCGCTTTTAGATTTACCTAGTAGGCAAACCAGGGAAAGGTTGCCCACCTCAAGGACTAATTAGACTCAAGTCTAGATACCTGAATTAATAAAAAAAATCCTAATGGTCTAATGCTATATCTTTGAAATCATTAAAAGTGGGTGATCCCTATGATTATTTTATATCAAATAAATTTGATCAATATAAGCCTTAACCAAGATCTCCATATTTTAAATACAAAGACATCTAATAACCATTTCCTAACCCATCCTTATACCTCTTGTTAGGCCCTGAGTGAATTAAAAGGGAGAGGGGGGGGGGGGGGGGGGGGGGGGGGGGGGGGGGGGGGGGGGGGGGGGGGGGTTGAATAGCTCTGATTCAAGTCGATTAGAAGATTTTGCAATAGGGAAAGACTTCGACATGCAGAAACAACCATTGCTAACGCAAGTGGTTTAGGTTCACAACTCTCTATGTCGCAGGCTAGACCTAGCGTTTTATCACCACTAATGAATTTCCTCCTCGGATCAAATTTGGAGGTTGAGAAACCTTTACAATAGTTTACAACAATTACAATTAAAATAGTAAAAATAGAAGAGACATCCTATTTTTTTTCATAATAGCAGTCGATTGCCAAAAGTGTTGTGGAGAAATTGTCAATTTTTCGCCATCAGTCGATTGCCATCATCCATTAATCGACTGTTGTAGAGGTTTGATTGTTGACTTGGCCATTGATAATCTCCAGTTGAACTGACCAGTTGTTTTGGAGACATTCTGTTCAATCAAAATAAGCTATCAGTCAATTGCTAGAACCTAGTAATTGATTGCTAGCCATCAGTCCAACTAATCAATTGTATTGGGAGCATTCTGTTCGCTCGAAATGACTTACCAATCGAGTGCTAGGACCTAGAAATCGACTGCTAGCCACTAGTCGAACTGACCAATTGCGTTGGAAGTATTCTGTTTGCTCAAAATGGTTTACCAGTCATTTGCTAGAACCTAGCAATTGACTGTTAGGGTTACTGTGCAAATCTTAATTTGAGGTTTAGCTCAGTAGTCGATTGCTATGACCTAGTAATCGATTGCTAAACCTTTTCCCTATTTTAAGGTTTAATTCATCAGTCAATTGTTGGGTTCTAGCAATCATCTGATATATCCTATTTCAAGGTATGCACGTTTAACCCCTCAATCACAAACCCCCTTCACATCTACAATGTAATAATTGATTGCTAAACTCTAGCAATCGATTGTTACACAGTTTTCAACCATTCTAATGGTCGAACACGCCTAATGTCACTACCTTTGTCCCATGAGTACCTCATGCTAGATGAACCTCCTGTTCTATGAACTTTTGTGCTTAGAGTTTTCTCGTCTCCAAGTCTTCATCCACCCTTGTATATGATCATGCGATCTGCTTGAGCTTTCTCCTTTTTCCAAGAATCTGGCCCTCGATTTTCTTAGACTTCCACACCTTGCATATGATCTTTCGACCTACAAGGATTTCTCCTTGCTAAGAATCTTGCCCTCGGTCTTCTTGGACTTCTCTTGTCTTACATCCGATCTCCAGATCTACAAGGGCTTTCTTGTACACTTGTCACACAAGTGAGATCCACATGTTCACCTAAACTTAAATACTCGTCAAACATCAAAATTTCAGATTCGGGGCATGATTGCACCAACACCTCTAACTAATTCTATTTCACTATGCTCCAACTTTTATCCATTTTTCAACACCTAAACATGTAATACATACAATGCCTATTAATCAAACAAGTCATTACTTTGGTCAACAACTCAATCAAGTAAGCTTTCACATTGCTACCATCTCAAAAACCATTACATAATCTTGAATGAGAAAATTTATTCGAACAAATGTATAAACCTTAAATCATAACATTTTTTTTATTTCCAATAAAGCCTTGCTTAGTAAGAGATTTCAAATTTATTTTTAATTAAATGTATATTTCTTTTCCAGTTTTAGACTAACAACAAATCAATAGTTTTAATTTGGTTCCAATTCAAATCAATATGTCATTCAGCCTAAGATAGGGGGCGTTGATCATGCCCGCAAGTAAAGATGAAGGATGTAAATAAGCCAAGGTGAGCCAAAATTTTTTTTTGATGTTCAAGCTTATTTGATAAGTTAATAGAGCTGAACTTAAAATGAATTAAACCGTTGAAATGATTGTTCAAACTTGGTTTAATTTTTTTTTATGAGCTTGAGTTTAATTCATTTAGATATTATTAAGCTTTCAATTTAAACTCGTTCAATTGTTTAAAATTTTTATATTTTAAAACTTATTTGATTGATTATTGAACTTGATAATATAAATTTATTTTAAAATTTTCTTTATTTATTTACCATATTGATAAGAGTATTATTGATGATCATATATGATTCACTAACTTTGTTCGTGAATAATATTCATGAATATTATTCATAAACAGTTTATATTATCTATTTATAAATATTAATGAATTGAACATATATTATTATATTTAAATTTATTTATTTAATTTAATAAAATTTTCAAATTTATTTATTTAATTTAATAAAATTTTCAAATTTATTTATTATGTATTGCATGAACCTAAATAAACTTTTGTCAAGTTAAATACTAAATTTAAGGATATTTGATTCACTTACATCCTTGAAGCACTCAAACTCTTCGCAGATGGTTGTATTGATCTAATAACCAGTAAGTACTTTTTAAAAAAAAAATTATATGCAATTATATTTTTTTTAATTAATTGTTATATTTATGAGTATCAGTGGGGATGAGAGCTTAGTGAGATAGGGTTAAGATTACATATAACACACTTACATTAAACATAAATTTTACCGATTTGAGGCCAACAACTTCTATAGTAATTTGTTCAAATGTTCGAATTTTATTTGCATATAGGTTAGCCTCTCTTTTCTAATTCTTCTTTTAAGAATCCTGATCGATACAAAAACTAGGCTACTAATAAACGATCTCACAAGTTGTACCTTAAATTAGGCTCTACGCCACATGTTAGGACCATGCATGTGACTTCATATTCTGGGGCAAGTTCTCTGTAATGTAATGCACATAGTAGACACCTGCCATGAGAGATGTTAAGATGATACAAAATTATTTATAAGAACAAATGACATCACGAGAGCAACTCTATAGTAAACTCACACAATGAATTTCTTTTCTCATCGGCCTTTACCTCCGAGCTAAAATGGCTAGGACAACTTTGTGCTTAGCCAGGTTACCAAGTAATTGATCCAGGAAACGTATCATGATCGACCGGATGTATAAGAGTTGAATTTGGATTAATGCATGGTTCAACTTGGTTGGAATGCTTGATATATTTGCTACAGGGCGTATGATACTATCAGCATATCTCACAGTCAAACGTTATCAAGAGGCTTTGGTCATAGATACAAATATGTATTCTACGATAACAACTCATCGTATCATATACCAGCACAACTATACAAGAGCAGGAAAAAGCTAACAGAAGGTGCATAATTTACTACATTAAAAGCCTCTTAACTCGCTTATTCCATATACATACACAGCAAGCCGGCATGATCTAAACAACGGGATCTACTTTCTGCGCCTCCAGTGCTTGAAATATGTCTGTCCGAGTAACAATTCCTAGTTTTAAAAAAATGTATATTAATTACTAGTAGCAAGTGATATATCATAGCATAAGTTAAATTACCACATAGCATAAACAGATTTTATCATTTTGCATTTCTTACCAATAACCCTCTGTTCCTCATCTAATATAGGTACCCTGTGGACCTTCATCTTAAGCATTAAAGCTGCTGCATCTGCATAATTTTGACCATAGGAAATAATTCTTAACCAAATCTAACAGTGCGGTGTCGTATATAGAAGAAAAGCATCATCGCTGAGGAAACATACTTAGTACCGTCTTGTCACCTGTGAGTGTGATTGCAGGAGAAGACATGATTTCGTTAACCTTGGATTTCAGCTACAAAGCAATAATTAGATATTAGGCAAATACAGTTGCAAGAACTAATATAGGGGAAAATTGGATTTCTTTTTGATCCAACATTGGCAAACAAGTGATCCTAGATAGAAATCTTTTATTCATCAAATGGAAACCAGTGAACATGTGGAGAATGGTAGAATCAAAATAAGAGGACAAAGTTACACAGGAACATGGTTTCAAATAATATCACTACCGGGTGAGATGTATCATTCCATAAATCATCGAAATTTAATACCACTTGGTAGCAAGGTTCAAAATCTCAAATTGATAGTTCTGGTCTTTGACTAGAAAGATACCGTTCCAGTATCATGCCGACACTCTGATGTATGGTGTCGGTGATAGATTGAAGATTGAAAAAGGAAGGAAAAGAAGCAAAGGAAGGAGATATTGTATGTGTTGAGTGGTGTCGAGTTTCGATAATTTAGTAGAATGATATATTTCAACCATTTAGTTCAGCATAGTATAAAATTTACAATCATGTTCGACACAGACAATATTTTCTTCCTATGCTACATCTTCTTTCTTCAACTATAATCCATTACTAGCACCATGCATCGAAATATCGGCACAATACTGAAATAATATCGTTCTAATCAATAACAAAACTTCGGCACAGGTTCAAAATTTTGAACCTTGCATAGGAAATAGAATGACTTCCTAGATGTGGTTACATGACACCTTTTTAAGCAACAGCTGAATTCAATTCTAGATGATTTGATATGGACTTATTTACTTTTCCACCTAAATAATTTACCATCTATCTTCCAACATGCAAAGGTAATTAGGGCCATGGAGCCACTATTCAGTCTAGGACATATAAGCCATTCATTCAGTACCAATCCACAAAAGGGGCACATAGCAGTGAAGAAACCCCATGAGATTGGGATCAATCCATAGTGTGTCCAGTCTAGGACACGAGCCATTCACTCAGTACCAATCATAAACAAGGGGCACATAGCAGTAAAGAAACCCCATGAGATTGGGATCAATCCATAGTGTGTCCAGTCTAGGACACATGAGCCATTCACTCAGTACCAATCATAAACAAGGGGCACATAGCAGTAAAGAAACCCTACGAGAAGTGGTTTTCCTTTGGGGGCAAACCATAGGCAGTAGACTGCTACATACAGGACAGAGCAGCAACACTTGCTTTTTAGTTTGCAGGTGACAGGTTCAGCATTTTTTTCAACACAATAATTTCTTGAAGAGTGTACCAAAGTTTAACAGCATCTGGGGATCCTCGCAGAGATCTCCAAGAGTGCTTGAAACTGTGAGACAAGCGGAAAGAGTTTTTTGAACCAACTTGATGGGAGATTTCTTAGAGAGGAAATTTAGGACCCATTCTTGAGACAAATGATGGGCAAACTCTAGATTGAGGTATTTGTATTTGATTCCCACAAAATAGCCTAGTTCCGATTTTATCTCTTGCGCATGATGATTATGGAGACAAACTTATTTTCCATATTTCATTAGTAGATTATATTTCTCATGTCTTTTTACTCTTGATCCATCAAGGGGTTTAACATGTAAATCCTAATGTTTCCTAGTGTTTTGGAATATCATGATTTTATTGTCACTATTTGCTAGCTGATGTATTCCATGATCCCCAAAAGTGGTATTAGTACAGGGTTTTTAATGGATGGAAGTGATCGTTAGTAAGATGATAAGTCTAAATGGTAACAACTACTATTTATTATGTTCAAAAAGAGGATTGAACACTTGATTTACTTATTATGCTCCAATACTTGGCCATTTGGCTCAGCTCAAGGATAAAAATGATTGAAATTGGAGATTACTGCAAAGGCAAATATATGGATACATATAGCAACAGGTGGACTGGTGGACGAGTGTTTGTAACAATATTGCAGATGAAAGCAAAGTATGTATACTATAGAAACCCATAAATATATTAAGATATAGAAATTATTTTAGGTTAAACTCTTATTATGTTTTGATGTGTACTTTATAAAAAATTTATCTCTATTTTTTGCTTTAACTGATATTTTGATTGCTTGCCTTTATAGATTAACTTCTACTCATTGATGATTAGAATTTTCTGAACAAGAAACCAGTAAGTTGAAGGGTTACTAAAGTAATATAACTTCTAGCCACATCAGCTAACTCTAAATAATTGGAATATATGGCTTGTCGTAAATGCAATAATACTGAAAAATACATGTGATAAAATTAGAAATTATGGTATATCATGTCCTTTCCTTTCTAGGTTGAACAGTTGACTACAATTTCACAACAGCTTTATCAAATTCAACTGCAAAATTAACTCTCATCATAGGTTTAGCCAACATAGTCTCAACTTAGCCACAACTCTTTTTACAGTAGAATGTTACCCTTAAATTTTAAGAGCAATAGTAATGAACATTAAAGGTTTTGTATCCAAGAAAGGGAATTGTGTAGAAGGTCAGACCAAATATAGAAAGCCATCCTTAATGAGTAGATTCAGACTCTTTGAAACTGCAACAGGAAACATCAAGGTCTTGTTTACATGTACAGAGGGAAAGAAGAGGACAGCAGAGAGAAGAAAAGAAAAGAGGAGGGGAAAATCAAGCTCTTTGTTCCTAATTGTTAAGGCATGGCACTATTGAAATGATACCCAGACTAGCATGAAGCATTAAGGTCTTTCTTATCGTGATAATATAATTTCTTAATGCTCTATAGGCACAAAATAAAGAAAACATATTCAACAATTAGGTAAATGCTTGGAGCACTGCAATTGTGTTATAATATTTAGGAAACTGATAATTAATGCTGATAATCATGCTACACTGGTTTTTACTAATTGCTGTTGATATGCATGAAAAACCAATTTAAGACAGAAGGGTGTCAACTTTAGAGATGTGTCATTGTGGTCAACCATGTGTCTTGAAGACATCATGGACGGATGCAAACCCTAGAAGAAGATTTATATGTTGTGTGAGAGATAAGGTAATGTTTCACTAGCACTTATGTACAGGACAAATGCTTGATAAAATTTTAAGTGTATAGTTGTATTACAAATGTTTCTAGTTTACCAAGTAAAAGTGAGTGTAGCTACTAGCAATGATTGGAAAATATTAAGAAAAGGGAATTACATCTAAAGTGTATTAAAAAAATGTGGAAAACTTTGGCAGCTAGAAAGCAATTTCAATAAGGAAACCATTTTCATAAAATAGAACAAGATGAATGGATAAACATAAAAATTTATCCATTTTTAATTAGGCTCTTCATGGAACAAAAACAGTAACTGCAAAAATTGGAAACTTTCAAAATAGATCAAATCAGTTGGAACTCTCTATCCTAAAATATCAAAATGACAATGTGCCTATATTTTATTCAGCTTTCTATGGAAATATAAAATTCCATAAGTTGAACTACAACTTATCATTAGTGTAGTGGCATATACAATAATTTATATGATGTACCAACATGTTGTTAAGCAAAGATAAATTAGGATGGAAGGAAACTAGAACTGACACAACCACATAATTTTAAACAAACAGACACAACTAAAAGGGTACAGCCCTTGCTAATAGGACTAACAAGGAAGAACAAACAGCAGCATCACATTTGAGCTGGCAACTATTAACATGCCAATTATCGAATAGGTGATTAACACTACATTACACAAATTTATGTGTGGTGTGTCATAAATGAAAGAGGACCAGAAATCATATCACAAGTTTTTGTGCAGAGAAACAAGGTTAAAACTTATGTGTGGCAGCACCAAACTTTGCTACAAGGTGTGTACATGGTTTAAAGAATGAGCATGCATGATCTACAAATGAGTGCATATGGCATAAAAAATCGGTTCCACAAGAAAGGAAGAGAGGAGTATACGTGGTATTAAAAATGGATGAACATAAGAACGGGAGAAAGGAAAATAACAAGTACATATAACAAACAAGAATGAGTGATGCACAAGACAGGAAAAAATTAAAGGACGGACAAAGAGGTTCCAGGCAAACCTGCAAGGGGCCTGCATAGAATTTGTCCACAGATAACAGGGCAGTGTCAAGTTCCATATTTTATACTTATATTCGTTACTATACATAGGTCAGTTGAGCCTACCTATTTCTATCACGCACAAAGGTTTATGAATCCTATAGCAAAATGTTACCATCCATAACCTTAAAAAAGATTAAGACAAAATTCCGCTGTGATAATAGTATTAATATGGTCAACGGACGTTATTCCTCTCCAGTATAGATTAACTTGCATTCCTTGGTTTTTAAAAGTAAGATTTGTTAGAGAGAATGAAAATAAGATCTTTGTAGAGAAGGTGAGAATAGAGGAGAACTCAATAACAATTGTTATTAATCTACTTGACAGCAGCTGCAAAAGTATACCAAAGATTTTGGCTTTAAACATATGCCAGTAATGAAACAACTTTTCCTATCAGCAATAGCAACAGAGCCCCGCCAGGTTAGAGATGAGAAACAGGAAAAGATCACTAAATTAGTATGAAGTAAAGAATACATACAAAATACATGTGGAGGAGGAAGATGTGGAAGTGTAATGATTGAAGTAAATGTAAGTACGAAACAAACCCCATTTGATGCTCTGGATTTATCTTTCTTAGAGACAACACCGATGCACCTCAGTTGGTCATCGACCACCGGAAGCCCCGACACGAACTCAAAATTGTGATCGATCTCTTCCAGCGTCTGCTCCGGCCTCGCCATCCGGACAGGAGTCGACATCACCGTCGCCAACGTCGCCGTAGGCTTCATCTGCTCCACGGATTCGGTCAGCACGCCAGTGAAGCAAAGAATAAGCAAGAATCTAGAAACAAGACCGACCTTTTCGTTGATGATCTGGGTCTCCAAGTAGGCGCGGAGGTCATCGTAGCTAAGGAGCGAGAAATTCTCCGGCCACTCCCCTGATATGACGACCTCCGGGTTCTCACCGAGGCCCGGGCGGAGGTCATCGGACAAGGAAGCGCAAGCGGTTCCAGAGGGAACCGACGCGCCTCGCTTGGATCCGAAACCGCCGTTGACGGAGCGGAGAGGCTTCGATGAAGCGGCAGTGGGGGTTAAAACGGAAGCGAAGAGTGGGCGCTTGAGGCAGGATTTGAGGGGGAAGTGGAGGGCGAAGGTGCCGTGGAGAGAGCTGCTGCAAGCCATGGCGGATTGCTGCCGTCACCGATCTCCCGAGACGCAGAAGAAACTTCTAGTTAGTAAGCAATGCCAGCGGTGCTACGCCAGTGAAGAAAAGGACGGCGGGCGTTTTCGGTCGTAGGTTCGTTAGACGGTGGGATGAGCACGAGCCCGAATCATGAAGCGGGTGGATGTTGCTGATCCTGTCCGAGAGAACTGCGACAGAAATCGTCGCAGGCGAAAGCGATCCACGTGGTTCAATCAGAAGTCGCCATCGAATGACTGTGGGATTGGTTTGGGCCGCCATCGTTATCCATTTGGGCCTATCATGTGGGCTCCTTGAATTCAAACATAATGAAATAGACCGCTCCTGATTGATTTATTAAAAGTTGTAAGATTGATGATAGATGTTCTAATTAAATTTAAAATATTTAATATAAAACATTTTTATTGGGCTTATGTTTTTAGGAAATATCATCAGGGGATAATGTTAGTAACCTAGGTAGAGACTACTTAATTGGCCTATAGAGAGAACCTTTGACCAAGGATAACAGATTTTGGGTTGTAGTTGGTAGTAAAGCTCGATCTCAAGATTTGTTTAGGCTTATAAGGTTGTATATTAGTAGAACTGGAATATCTAAACCGATTCAATCGATTAAATGTGAGTGTAAGTCGATTAGTGTGTTAAGTTGGTTTGAGAGTCATCTAAAAACTCTTTGTTTAGAAAATAACATGTTTGTATACTTGAGCCCCATTGATTGCGCTAGGTTACATGTTTAAAAATAATGGAAAAAATGTTTCGCTTGTCTCCCTAATATAAATAATCAAATTTTTAAAAGGGAATATATAGCTAATAATTTTGTTAAAGGAAAATAAACAAATTTAAAAATTTTGTTTGAATAATCTTACTAGCATGACTTACATGTTTGGATTGTCTAACCTAGTTAGTCCATCAGCACTGCTACCCTTAATAGTTTGATCAACATGACCAACATCATTGGCCAAAATGCTAGTTGACCACTTTGGATGGACTACTAACCTTGATTGGATCAGAGACTTAGCTAATCCAACCAAGTGGAACAACCTACTCATTCTCAACAAATCAACTAAAGCCACCTACCTCACCTTGCTTGATCGATTAAATCATCCCATCCAAGCCACCTACCTCACCTTGCTTGTTTATCAACTCTTAGCATTGCCAACATCATTGGTTTGATGCCCTGATCAACTTAATTAGTCTTTTAAACCCAACCAATGGTCTGTCTAACATATCGGCAGTTAATTGATTTGATTCTTTATTGCTCAACTCATTTAGCCTCACTTGTCCATTTAATAGGCCTTATTGGCTTGTCTAGCCTCACTTGTCCACTTGGCCTATCTAGCACAATAGGCATACTTAGTATGCCCTACTTGTTTGGCCATTAAACGTATTCAACCTAACCACTTTTATGACTTAATCGCTTGCCTAACTTGTCTAGTTCATTGGGCATGTTAGTCCCTTCAAGTTTGCTCAACTTGATTGATCTAAATGACTTAACACAATAAAAATATCCACATTTAACGATGGATAATTCTGTTGTTGTTCGATTGCTAATCCCATTTAACGACTGAATTACGACGGAAAAAAAATAAAATCGTGAACTTTTTCATCATAAATTGATTTAGTGACTGAATATAATTCGGTTATTAAATATAGCGATCGAACTATATGTCGGTTGCTAAGATTAGTGACCGACTTATAATTTTGGTCGTTATTATTAGTGATTGAATTTATAATTCGATTACTAATATGCAGATGGAATATTTTTTCCATGCAAAATGTAGCGATACAATTTTTTTATAACGATCTATATTATAACTCGGTCGCTAAATTAGTGATTAATATTATAATTTAGTCACTAAATTAGCGATCGATATTATAATTCGGTCGCTATCATTTGGACGGAAATTAGTGGTGAAAATTAAAAATTCATCATTAATTATTCTATAATTTTCAACATCACACCTTATTTTTCTAATGTATACCTGTTTACATCAAAATATATCCAAATCATATCACAAACAATACACAATAAACCAACAAAATACAATCAACATTTACAACCCTAAATCATATCACAAACAATATCCAAATAATACATAAAATAATATCCACAATACAAATCATATCCAAACTTTGATACAAAGTATATTCATGATACAAATCATATCCAAAAGATTGAGACAAACATATCATTATCCTAAAAAATAAAATAGTTTCATCATCGATCAAGTAGAATACGATAGATTATTAAATAAAACAAACACAGAATATAATAAGTAGAATAATGCACAAACAATGAAGCTAATGTTAAAATAGATATACGCAAAGTTAAACTGAATTACTAACATAAGTTTAATATTCTTTAAAAGAATACATACCTTAATTCCAGAATATAGTATCAAATTGTTAGTGATTCAAGTATTGAAGTTCTATATACATTATTTCTGGAAAATATAATATAATTAGAATTGCATATAATATTAAAATTAACAGAATCAATTTTAATGTTTAATGATTGATAAATAAAAAAGAAAGTTGAAGGTCAACACATCTCAGAATTTTTATTTATTAGGAGCATTTAAGTCTTGAGTCTCTTATAAATAAAAATCAATCAATATCAAAATCATGCAGTGTTAGTAATGCAAAATAACTCATTACCCATCGATTGTTGTCCTGACTGATCATCCATCGACTGTTCTGATTTATCTACTGCAATCCTGACCAATCATCAATTAACTATACTCCGACTGCTCTAAGGTCACTGACCTCAACATTTCTATTGGTTTGAGCAATCGTTGAATTTTGCTATCATTTTTCTACAACCCGAATATTCTGCCATGCATCCCAAATCTCATTTGGTATATATGATAACTTTATTTCTTTTTTTCTCCACTTGTACATCAAGTCCTTGTACAACTTCTGACAATAATTGTTCCATGTTGTTTTGAATTCTTCCTCGTGGTCTACCTCTCATGTATACTTTTTTTACAATAATATCAAAAATATTAGTATCAAAGAATATTGTATAATATCAATAATATTCAAATTACTTATTAAAAAATTATGATAATAAAAATCTTTCAAATCTTGGTCTACATGCCTCCATGTAGAACTAGAGTGCACTGTCATTCTTTATTTTTTTTATATATATACACAGCAACACTATGACCATTGAGAATAAAACTACATGACAAAATATGTCATTTTGAATTTGAATTTCTAATAACATCAATACTTACTAACCTCCAACAATCCTCAACACAATCTAAGCACTATGTATTGGTGTACTAGCTGACATGATTACATCTACAAAATAATATTTTAACACATACACTGTAGAGAAAATCAGAATCGACGAAATTCCAATCACTTCAAGAATATTGAATTGATTAACCGCAAAGAAAACACTTGATATGAAGAGATTTGAAGAGAAGAGATTACTGAAAATAAATATCTGGAAGATGGAATAATAAAAACTCTTTTGCATTAAAACCAGAAAGAAAGAGCCTATAAATAGGCTTTACAAAATCTATCGCTAGATCCTATAAAATAGGATCACGTAAGACTAGATCCTATAAATTAGGATCCCAAAGATAAATTCTAAACATCTAAAGACTCGGACAAAATTATCACTAGATCCTATAAAATAGGATCATGTAAAACCAGATCCTATAAATTAGGATCACAAAGATAAATTCTAAACACCTAAAGACTTGGACAAAAACTATCCTAAAGACTTGGACAATAATTAAACTTTTAAATTATAAAATAAAACAAAAAAACATCACTTTATAATTCAACACTCCCCCTTAAAGTGATGTTCTCAGAACTAATCCGCGCTTTGATCGCAGATCTTCGAATGCACCCTTCGAAAGTATTTTTGTAAAAATATCGGCAATGTTGTCTTGACTTTTAACTGCGACCATATCAATAATCCTATCGAGCACTTTCTCATGAATGAAATGATGCTCAAGTTCAATATGTTTTGTCCTTGTGTGGAAGACAGAATTAGACGTAAGTTTGATTGCACTCAGATTATCTCCATGAATAGGAATGAGTTGATCAATGGGTATGTGCAGATCTTCAAAGAGTCTACGAAGCCACATACACTCTTGAGCGGCCTGAGTAGATGCTTTGTACTCTGCTTCAGTCGTGGATAGAGACACCGAACCTTGCTTTTTGCTACACCATGATATACTTGCAACTCCTCGCAGAAATACAAAACC
>NC_133868.1:12208616-12210612 GCF_044706935.1 Curcuma longa | reverse complement strand
CGGCCGCCACCTCCCCGCGCCGATCGCCGGCGGCTCGCGCCCGGCCACAGCCAAGCAGGGGCCGCCAGCGCACCGGCGCCGTCCCGCGCCCGGCCAGGGCTGAGCAGGGGCCGACAGCGACCGGCCGCGCACCGGCGGCGGCCCGCGCCCCTCCGACGGTGAAACCGAACCCACAACCAAAAATAAACGAGGAAGAAGGGAGGACGATGCTTACCTGTCATTTTCGGCGAGATCCAGAGGCCAAAACGAGAGTTTTCCGACGAGATCCGGCGAGATCAAGTGCGAAGTCGGCGAAGTCGGCGGAGAAAGAAATCGCGAGCGCGTAAAGGAAAAGAACGGGATCTAGGGTTTATTAAGTAATTTGCGACGAACGCTTATCGTCGCAAATTTCGTCGCCAAATTGGCGACGAACTCTGTGTTTAATCGCTCAGATTGACGACGAACGTGGTCCATCTTTCGTCCCAAATTTCGTTGTAGATTTGCGACGAAAATGAGTTTGTCCCAAATTTCGTTGCCATTTGGCGACGAATATTTTCGTCCCAAATATTCGTCGCAAATTAGCTGTTTTTTTGTAGTGTATCATTTCGTCCCACCTTGGTACTATGTGGCAAGTGTCAAGCAAGTTTATGTCCTTATCTAACCATTCTAGATTAAGCAAGAATAAAAACTAATTATGCATTAAAGAAATAAACAAGCAATGTATTTATCTAATAATGAAAATATTTTTTTTGATTTGCTCCCCCTCGATCATGGCTTAGATAAGGTTTGTTCCAAAACATGTACATGATCTTGAGGGACCCAATATTTGTTCATTTCGACTTGTTTAACCAAATTAATTTTATGAACCCATGCTTGGACTCTAGGTTTGTTTCGATTAATTAAAGACATGAATGATTTGTTCTGATTGTGTTTTAATTTGAATCCAAGTCCGGTTCAGTTGTACACGACTCGCTAAGACCCAAGAAACATATCTAGGCCCTTGGATTTGATAGCAAACTTTTCCAATGAACCTCTAAGTTTGGTAACTTGATCTTTCATTTGGAATTCTCTTCCTCAAGTTGTTGGACTTGAGTTAAGGTTCTGACCTGAACTTGATCAGTTATCAAATTCGGGTTAGTCTGCTCCTTGAGGAGTTTAACCTCCTTTAGGAGTGATTTGACTCGGCATTGGATTTTGCTAGTTTATTATTCAAATAAGTAATAACTTCATACAATGTAACTCTACTCTAGTACTTACATTACGATTTGATCATTTGAAAATGGATACGGATCCTTGACTTCTCTCAGACTCAGCTTCATACTCGAACTCAGTCTCGACTTGGTGTTGGTTTTAGCCATCATTGCCAGGTGGTTGTGGTGCTCTTCTTCTTTTTCGAAGGATGATGGGTCATCCCATATTGCTTTGAGAATATCTTCTTCATCTTTTGATATTTCCTCTTCAACTTGGGACAATCGGCTTTGAAGTGCCCCTTTTAAATGCACTCGTAGTAGGCCGAGTTGGACTTCTGAGACTAGGTTTGATTGGATATATCCTTCTTGTTTCGTATTGCTCTTTTGATTTCACGTGTTGAACCTTTTTTCTTCTTTACCAATCTCCTAATGAGGTTGACCAGTTATGTGGTGGTCTCGTCATCGTCATTGTCGGATTCAGACTCCTCTGATTGTAGTTCAACTTTTGCCTTTTTCTTATTCTCCTTTAGTTGTCCTATAAAAAGAGGCATACTTTTATCAGCTTATCTTGTGTTAGTCTGCTCATGGAGTTTAAGTTCAGAAAATAATTGATCTAATTAAATTTTTGAAAGATCCCAAGAAATTTTGTAAGCATCAACGATCAATGTCCACAAGGTGTTTCTCGAGAGCTCTCAGTGCATATCTTATTATGTCCCGATTCTCCATAGTTTGTCTGATTGCATGCAACCCGTTGAGAATGTTCTAGAGTCGAGCGTGAAGTTGACTAGCAGACTCTCCTTCCTACATGGTTATGTTATATAAATTAT
>NC_133868.1:12169914-12208591 GCF_044706935.1 Curcuma longa | reverse complement strand
TGTTGGGTTGCAAGGGTGCAAACATAGTCCCACATCTAAAGCACATGGAAAAGATCATGGGTTAAAAGGATGGAAAGTATCTCCATTGGCATGAGGCCTTTTGGGGAGAGCCCAAGAACAAAGTCATGAGGGCTTAGGCCCAAAGTGGACAATATCATGCCATTGTGGAGATATTTTAATTCCATCCGGACCAACAAGTGGTATCAAAGCAAGACCGTTCTTCACCGGACTAACCGCCGAATGAGCCATGATCCAGATCTAACCATGTGCTTTGAACCTTAAAAGCAAAGGAAGTGGGTGTTCCCGTGTCTGAATCAAGAGGGTCAGACACCAGGTGAGAAGTCCTAGTAGGTCGGGTGGATCGAGGGGCAAAAAGTCCTAGTTGCGACTAGGTGAAAATCCTAGTAGGTCGAGTGGACCGAGGGGCAAAAAGTCCTAGTTGCGGCTAGGCCAAAAAGTCCTGGTGGGTCGAGGATTCAGGGGGGGCTGTGGTCCTTTGTTTGAGGGGGGGATTGTTGGGTTGCAAGGGTGCAAACATAGTCCCACATCTAAAGCACATGGAAAAGATCATGGGGTTAAAAGGATGGAAAGTATCTCCATTGGCATGAGGTCTTTTGGGGAGAGCCCAAGAACAAAGCCATGAGGGCTTAGGCCCAAAGTGGACAATATCATGTCATTGTGGAGATATTTTAATTCCATCCGTACCAACACAAAGCTCTTTGGCCAAGTTGAATGGTCCAACCTTACTCAGTTGTTCATTGGAGAGTTCGCATTGCAAGGTAGTTGTGGCTTTTGCATTCGCTTGAGTCTTCTTGCAGACTATTCCTTGGTAGGTAGAGAAACTCCAAAAGCATCCTTCGATTTTTCAAAGTCATCTACAACACTAAACTAATTTTCAATGTCATTTATTAAGTAATATTCCATTCTACCTTTTCAATAGGCAAAATTATTGTCATCGAAGTAGGGCGGCCGTGCAGTGTTGTATCCCTCTTGAAATGTCATTTGAGATTTTCAGTTGAGTGTTAGTTCACGCGAAAGGGACCTGCTCTGATACCACTTGTTGGGACCGGTGCATTCGCTAGAAGGGGGTGAATAGCATTTTTCGTCTTTGCCTGCAAAATCATCAGCGGAAGCACAAAACAAGACAAGATGAAAAAGACTAACGCTAACCCGTTTGATTTACTTGGTATCCACCTCTTGCGAGGTGACTAATCCAAGGATCCACATACAGTACACAACCTTCCACTATGAAACTTCTCCTTCTCAAAGAACTCTTTGAAGGTGGAGAAACCTTTATATTTTTTATCTTTCTTCCTCTTACAGAAATGAATAGTGAAGTATGGAGGAAGAATATGAAAAACAACACTTGAAGATCTTACAGAGATGATAGAATAAAAATCACGTCTTCTCCAAGCTTTAATCTGTCATTTTATATTTTTCGTGATACCAATCGACTGCCCCAAGGACCAGTCGACTTGTGGACTTCAATAGCTACTTTAGATTGTGTTTATTGCTCCAGCTGTCAGTCCAACGTTCGAATATCAGTCGATTGATGGCTCCATCAGTCGACTGGTCATTAGTCGACTGGTCAACTGGTTAGTCAACTGATTAGTCAGTCGACTGATCAGTCACCAAAGTCTCTGTGTGTTTATGATCAAAACATCAATCGACTGATGGGAGTGTCAGTCTACTGGTGAAGCTGAAATCCTCTTTCAGCTTTGTTCTTCATCCCTTAGCCTTGACGTAGCCTTCACTCTCCTTCCTACATGGTTATGTTATATAAATTATTTAAAAGTAAATCCCTTTTTCTTACCTTAGTGTCAAGCATTCCTTCATGGAGATTGATTAGCTTGTTCCACATATCTTGCATGCTAATCCAAAGGGACTAACTTGACTGAGCTCCTCTTTGGTCAAGCCACATTGAAGAGCTCCTCTTGAGTTGCTTTGGCATCAACTTCTACTTGTTTTTTGATGATTGAGTTCCATTCCTTGTACCCCATTGGACTTTTGTCTAGTTTGGTAGGTAGCGTGAACCTGATTTGGATGGAGATCCACATTTCCACCTGGGTTTCAGGTGGAACTTCATGAGGCTCTTCTAATAATCAAAGTCATCTCCAGTGAAGAGCAGAAGATGAGCTATGTTGTAACCCTCTTGGTGTGCCATTTAGAAGCTTGCACACACACAAAAATGATGTTCCAAGACTTGGTCTTGGTTTAGTAGTGTGGGAAGAATAAAGTACCCAAAAGAAAAAGTTGCTCAAGTGGTGTTGCATCAATTTCAAGCAGTTTCAAAAAACCAAAAAATTTGTCGGAAGAGGTGATTGCACCGATTCTGGCTAAGAACGAGAATTAAAAAATTGAATGAAGAAAACAAGCTTGATTGGTGGTTGAATCAATTTCGAGCACCTAACTCTGATACCAATTTTTGGATCAAGAAAGCGGTAGAGAGGGTGAATAACACTCTTCGTATACATTAGAAAATCATTTAAATAATTTAGTCATGCAGTGGAAAGATAGACAACATAAATGAAAAGAGACAAGGTGGTTTTACTTAGTTCACAGCCGCATGGTTACTACTCCAACACAAGATGGTTTTACTTGGCCGTGTGGCTACTACTCTAATGCAAGATAGTTTTACTACTACTCCAACGCCCATAATCAGTCTAACTGCTTTCAATGGGTAATCATTATTAACCTTCTTCTCAGAAGAGAAGAAGGGTTGTTTTTTGTAACAAGGATGGGGTTCGGTAACAACCTTACCAACCCTTGAAATAATTCAGCACAAAAGAAATAAATATTAAAACAAAATATAACCAACTATGCATTACCAAGTGCTAGGTTCGTTTGAGCTCGTAGCGGTGTCGCGTCGTTTGTTATGTTGTTGAAGCTTGAGCGTAGCAGGGTCTTGAAGTCATAGCTTTGGAGTTGATTAGAAGCAGAGAAGTGTTAAAACTCTTCCTCTTAGCTGTTATAAGAGAGTTTCTTTTATTGACCATTCCAGGAGCTTGATCTACTTTCGAACATCTCCATCGAGGCTTATCCGATTTGACTTGTTGGTGAGCTATCCACCTCCGGGCGCCTGATCCCTACCGGGTGCCTAAAATGTTAATATGGCAACTACTGGATCATACTTCGCTTCGGTTGCTACTTATCTTTCTCCAGGAGCTTGAAATCAATGATTCCAGCCAACTTCTAATTTAGGTTCCTGCATCACAGAGTTAGAATAGATATAATAAATGATTATTATTGATAATTTTCCAGTTGTCCAGTTTCAATTTTAAGTCTCCCGTGAAACCTCAAGTTGAACTGATGCCTACTACTCTCTTTCAGAGAGTGCATCCTCACTACTCCACTCTGGAGAGTTTATCTGGTGCCAAACTTTAGTCCACCAGACCTATTTGGACTTTTGCTCAGCTCAATCTTAACCCTCAAAATTTTCTTGCTAAACCTTCAGCCCTTGATCCCGTCTAGACTTTCGTCTGGTATCCTCGACCCTAGGACTTTCCTACCTAATATCCTCGATCTATCGAGATTTTCCGCCTAGTCCCTCCGACTAGGACTTTATTGTCCAATCCCTCTAACTAGGACTTCCTTATCCAGTCCCACCAACCAAAACTTTCTTGTTATTATGTTATCTAAACACTTAGATCAACTTATCAGTCCATAAATAAGATTTAACCTTAAACCTTTGTCAACATCAAAATATAGGTTCGATTTTGATATTCCCTGAACCAACAAACTCAATCATAGTAAAGGTGGCATTTTAGGGCATTCTCAAGATATTGAAATATCTTGAGAATGAAGTTTCAAATCATATCTTGGAAGATTAATAATGAGAATTGAGTTTTTAAATTAATCAAAATTGACATAATACGATAGAATCATAAAATATACCAAGTTTGGAGTTTTTGAGAGAGTTAGGTCGCTTGTGTCAAATTGTGCATTTGGCATAATGATAATAACACTTAGATTAGAAATATAGGTATATTTTTATTATTGTGTCATATTTATCATGTTTTGTGTGTCATATCACATGTCATTATTGTAGAGTGTCACCGACAATCGACCTCCATGTTGACCAATCGTTGTAGAGCGTCATGCTCCATCCGGGTATTAGAATCGTGGTTGTAACACGGGCACTCCGTTAGGTGGTAATCCGATCTACCCAAGTAATCATACATTGTGTTGCTTCCCATAATTTTTTTCCTTCAAATAGAGAATATGCATGCTCCATGCTCCAGCCGAGAATCGAAAAATGATGCTCTTGAGAATCCACAGATGGTCCTACCATTGCACTGTACGCTAGGGGGATATTATACATCTATCTTGTTATGATAACAAGTTACTTGATATTGACATATCATATCATACATGCATTATTTAAGTTATGATAGATTTCTTTAAAAATATATGCATTTGAGTTAGATTATACTCATTTACATGCATAAATTTTGATTCTTTGTAATTAAGGAGACATCCTATATAGGATGATTAAATTTAGAATGCCTAGATAGAGATGCATGATCTCTTAATTTAGAAAAAAATAAACTTTACATTTCACAAGAACAATAGGATCAACTTGTGTGTGTATTGAGATACACTAGACACAAGTGAGATGTTTGATAATATATCTAGGTCTGATCAGTTTGATGAAAGGTTGATCCAAATAGGATATAATATTTGGATGTGAGTGAAGTCTAGTCAAGTCAAAGTTGACCATATGACTATCAAAAAAAGTCCTAGTTGGAGGCTAAGCAAGAAGTCTTGGTCAATGAGATTGGGTAAGGTTGTGAGTGAAGTCTAGTCAAGTCAAAGTTGATCAAATGACTAGTAAGAGAAGTCCTAATTGGAGGCTAGGTAAGAAGTCTTAGTTAGTGAGATTAGGCAAAAAGTCTTAGCAAATCTACGGCATGCACCAAGCAGAGAGTCTAGGCGGGTCAGTGATCAAATGTCTAGCAGGTCGATGGGTCAACGAGAATCAAACATTGAAAGGAAAGTCCTAGGGGTCAGATGATCAGATACTGAGTAAGAAGTCCAAGCAGGTCAAAGGTGACCGAATGTTTGGTAGGCGAT
The DNA here is from genome assembly GCF_044706935.1 of Curcuma longa. NCBI lineage: Eukaryota > Viridiplantae > Streptophyta > Magnoliopsida > Zingiberales > Zingiberaceae > Curcuma > Curcuma longa. The sequence goes on along the minus strand of NC_133868.1, from coordinate 12,203,518 downwards.
AAGCCTACCGAGTGACTAGTCCTAACTAGAAGTTAGACAAGAATAAGTCCAAGCAGATCAATGGTGATCAGATATTTAACAGGTAAGAAGTCGACCAAGTAACTAGTCCTAACTGGAGATTAAGCAAGGGTAAGTACAAGCAAGTCAAGGGTAATTGGATGTTTGACAAAAGAAAATCCTGGGAGAATCGTCAGGTAAGCTTAGTAGGTTAAACTTACAAGGTAATGCTTAGGTAAGTCTAGCAGGTCAGACAGACTATAGTTAGGCTCAATTTGTTTGATTGTTTATTGTATGCTAATCTTGTAGGAACCAGGAACTGAAAGTAAGATTAAGGAAGCATAACAGAAGCAAGCAGAAATAGTCAAACCAAGCCCGGAGTTAACTAAGGTCAAACCTGGTTGAACCCGTTCTAGGCACCCGTATTTTGGGCGCTCAATGCAGTCCAAGTGCCCTAGTATATTCTAGGCGCCTGGACCAAGGCAGCTCCAAGCTCCTAGATCTGATTCCAAGCGCCTCGGGTTAGCCCACGCGCCTGGACCAAGATGAAGAATCGGCTTGGATAAAGACCGACGGAGCCGAATCAGATTGAATCGGTCCAGGTGTCTGGAAGAGTCTTTATAAGGCCTATACGTGCAAGATCAAACTACGATGAAGTTTCTACTACTCTCTGATCCTGCGGTGCTACTGAATGCGACTGAAGCTGACTTGTGCAACCGGAGATGCTCCAAGAGGAGTGTGCTACGCTCAGGACTTTCAGATTGACCCAACTCAAGTGTTTGCTTATTTTGTCTTATTATTTATGTTTTACATTTTCTATTATATTTTGACTATAAGATGAGTTTCTCCACCTCCGGAAAGAGTTTCAAAAATGAGAGCACTAGTGGATAGGTGTTTCCTATACATAAGCTTTGGATGTACTAACCCTGATGGATTATGAACCAAGTAAATCCGTGTATCTTATTTTGTGTTTTTAATTCCACTGCTAAGTTTTCTATGATAGTAACTCAAATGATCGAACGAGATTCACCCCCCTATCGCACGTAACGATCTAACAGTTAGGATTATGAATTAAGTTCAAGATGTTATTTTGGTGCATCAAATGGATTTTCAAATCAAATCGATTTTGTGTCAATCATAATGAAAGTAAATGTGCAAGTCATGTGCATTTAGCCCATAGATTATGATTGAAAATTGGCTTGGCCACTGCATGGATGTTTGTCACATGAGGTCTTAGGTCAATTCCTAACGGAAAAATGCTTGTTGGGTTCCTGACCTCATCCATTTAGGGGTCATTACGTTAAGACAAAGCCCTCCATTATTTACCTCTCTATAGATGGTTGTGAACCGGTCGTGTGGGGTACTCGGGGTCAACGTATGACTTTTGCCACATGGTTGAAAATTGACTTTAAAAGTCATTTCAAAATTATTTTTAAAAAAACCTTGGTAAAGTATATTTATTGATAGAAATCATCATTGATTGATTAGGTTGATACAAAGTTATAGTAAAATATTAAAGTTTTTAATAGTTTTTAACTTTGTTCCATTCTTTGAAAATAAAATATATTTTCATATAAAATTATTTTTTTTGGTAATATTTGACATAAATAATATCTGTATGAAATTTCATGATTTTTTTAAAAATCATAGAATTGTTTATATATTTTTGAAATTCAGTCAAAAAATTAATTATAATTTTTCAGACACCATAATCGATTGTTGTCAGTCAGCAATCGACTATTGCCTATATCAATTGACTGTTATTAGGCAACAATCGACTATTATAGTGAGTTTTGGCTGAAATAAGATTATTTCAGTCAGTTAAGCTCACTATTAGGTAATTTACTATCTCTAATCCTCTTACATATGTTGGGGCAATTTTGCCCCAAGCGATTTGGATTTTAATGTTTGGCTAAATCAGTTTAAGTTAGGCAATGTTTGTGATCTAACATGTGTGACTTGAGTTCACAGGAAAGTCCAGGAATGGAGTCTTGGCACTTGGTGAAGTCCCGGAGGCGTGGCCTCTTGGCAAAGGACGAAGTCCCGGAGGTGAGGCCTCTTGGCAAGAGAAGTCTTAGCACGACAAAGTCGAGGGAAACGTGTCAAGCGAGTGCAAGGAAGTGCACGAGGCTTGTGGAAGACATTTGAAGACTTGTGTCAAGGCTAAGGGATGAAGAAGAAGCTGAAAAAGGGAGTTTTCAGCTTGGTCAGTCGACTGGCCCTGCCAGCAGTCGACTGGGGTTGATCCGTAGAACACACAGTCAAGCTCAGAAGTATCAGTCGACTGAAGCTTGAATTCCAGTCGACTGGGGTCAAACAGAAAGATCAGTCGAGAGGTACAGTCGACTGATACCAGTCGATTGGTGTTGGATCAGTCGACTGGTAGACTACCGTTGAGGCGACAGATGGCAAATTAAATGCGTATTAAATGGTCGTTGAAGCCCATCAGTCGACTGGCCCTAGGAGCAGTCGACTAGTGCACTGAATTTTATAAAAAAAGCGGTCAACGTCGCAGAGAAAAATATCTGATTCTTTCATCTTCTTGATAGCTCTTTAATATTGTAGAAACTCTCTCTCTCTTCCTCCTAAACTTCACTACAAATCTTGTACGAGGAAGAAACTCTGTTGTGAAGGTTTCTCTGCCTTCGAAGCGTGCTTCGAGAAGGAGATTGTTTCATAGTGGAATCGTCGGCTGTGTGTGTAGATCCTTGGATTAGTCACCTCGTTGAGGTGGATATCAAGTAAATTGAACCGGGTTAGCGTTTGATCTTTGTACTTTATTATTATTATTTTGCTTCCGCTAACAATGTCGCAGAGAAATATCGAAAAACGCTATTCACCCCCCTCTAGCGAACGCACCGATCCCAATAACATACTTGGATAATATTCAAAGGGATTTTTCTTGATGAAAATCAGAAAGGGATGTTAAAAAGAGAAGAATATGAAATTGAGGGGGAGATTTAGATTCAAGATTGAAGTTTTTAACCTCATGACTCAATTTTTAGTATGTCTTAAAGGTTTAGAAATTTCAAATCATTATTGATGTAATTATTAAAGTTAGAGCATATTTGGAGGGGAGGTTCTCCTTAAATGTATGATTTAAAAGGGGAGAATGAAGGAATTCAAGAACATACATATTGTATGCTTAAAGTTGAGCAATGGAGAAAATGGAAGGTAGGAAACCTCAATTATGCTGTTAAAAGTTTGAAATAGAAAAAGAGAATTAATTTTTTCAAAAGAGGTTTTGAATGTGGTTAAAGGAGGAGAATGAAAGGTTCAAATTAAAAAAACCTTCATTCATGCCTTAGCATGAGAAATAGGATGTTGGCATAATGAGTTATCCCAACTTAAACATATTATCAAAAATCAAAAAAGAGGAGATTATTAGTGCAATCGACCTCTAGTCAAAGTTGACCAAGCTAAAGTTAACTCGAGTTGGGTTTAGATGTTTGATCAATATATTAGTTTATCGAGTATGAGTCAAGTAGGTGAAGATTAATCGGATACTCAAAAATAAGTGAAAAGTCCAAGCGGATCACGATTGACTAAACACTTGATCGTCGAAAGTCTAACAAGGAGTTGGCAAAAGGAAAGTCCAAGTGGGTCATGGTCACATGAAGTCTCTACAGCTCAGAGTTGATCGAATGTTGAGCAAAGGAAGTCTGGTAGATTGAGGTCAATCGAATATCATGCAAGACAAGAATTCATCTTTGGTAAGGTTGAAATAAGAGTATTAGTCGATTGATAGAATATATTGATCAACAGATAGACTCTAAACTCCAGAATTGGGATTTGAGATGCTTTTATGGTTTGCTATAGTAATTTTAGGATTTGCTATAGTAGCTTTGGAGGTTGTTATAGTAACTTTAGAGTTTGAAATAGTAATGAACGATGCAGTCGATTGATGAATGCGGGTAGTCAACTACTAGGATACTGCAACAAACAGAATGTTTGAAAATCGATCGTTCAATTTGACTATTCTCTAGCAATCAACTGTCAAAGTTTAGTAGTCGATTGTTGTCACTATTCACAACAGGGCGACTAAGGCCTAAGGGTGTAATCGAACTGAGCCGAGCCGAACAATAAGAGGCTCGAGCTCGAGCTCGATTCGTTTTCCCTAAGCTTGAGTTTGGCTCAAGTTCGATTCGAGCTTTAATTTTTAAGCTCGAGCTCGGCTCGTAATGAAATTAAATAATTCACAAACGTCTCAAACTCGGTTAAAAAATAACTCGTTTAAAAGTTAAACGAGCTTAGTTTAAATTTGGCTCGTTAATATATAATATTTATAATTCATATATATATATATATATATATATATATATATATATATATATATATATATATATATATATAGCACCCATTCCTACGCACCCGTGAGCACCGACCGCCGACCTCCACGCGCTTCCGCCGTCCGTTCATCGCCGTCCGACCACCGATCACTGCCGGACCGGACCCGTTGGAACCGCAACTCGCCGGCGCACATTCCAGCATTCGCGATCCTGCTTATTCGGCCCGGATTCCGGCCAAATCATAGACCGGCCGCGATCGACGCGCCGGCGCCGGGCGCGTCGAGTCTTTAAACGAGCATGTTCGCGAGCTCACGAATCAAATATTGTTAAGCTCAAGCTCGGCTCGATAATATTTTTGAGTTCAGCTCGGCTCGTTCGGCTTGTTAACTTAATCGAACAAATTCAAATGAACTTTTTTTCGAACCAAGACTCGAATAGCTCGTGAGCAACTTGACTCATTTACACTCCTACTAAGGCTTATATATGCTTAGGACCCCTATTATATTGGGGCCCACTAAATTTTTTATAATATTATATGAGTTTAGATGGTAAATATTTAAAATCTGTTAAAAAAGAGTTTTAGTCAAGATTTGTTTTGATTTATAATTTTAATTTTTTACTAGTCAAATTAGATTTAATCCATAATATTTAATTTTTAAAATTTTGCTAATGTTTTTTAATTTTTTTTATGTATCAAAGTTAAATTTGATCGTTTTTAATTTTTTACTCATCAAAATTAGATTTGATTGATAATTTTAATTTTTTATTATTAAAGTTAGATTTAGTCGGTAATTTATTTTTAATTTTTATTAAAATTTGATCTATAATTTTTAATTTTTTATTGATAAAAAGTTAATTTATTGATCAAAATTAAATTTAGTTAATAAATTAAAAATATTTATTGGTTATACTTATTGATATTTTATATAAAAATACTTTTAAAAGTCAAAAGCATATTAATATTGCATTATGTGTACTATCTTTTTTTATAATTTGTCATCGATATTTACCAGCTAAATATTTGTGACTTAATAAATTTGATTGATAATTTATTAAAGTTAAAATTGATAAAAATGTAGTTTGGTGCATAAATCTCTCGTTAATGTGGAATCTCAGGGATGAATCTATTGTATATAGTCATATCTTTTTTTACAAGAGATTATATCTGCTACTTGAACATATTACCACTAGATCACATAGTAGTAATTTTACCATTATGTCAAGATTTCCCTTTATTGAAGTTAAAATTGATCAATAAAAAATTTTAAAATAGCAATTAAAATGTATATTAATGGTATTATAATAATTTATTACTAGTTTCCAAATTAGTTAGTATTTTTAATATTTTATCAGCAAATTTTAATTTTATTTATTTAATTAAAAATATTTATTAGACAAATATATTATTTTTTAATAAATTATACTTGAAAGTTTAACATAAAAGAATTTTTATTTTTTAGATTTTACTAATAAAGAAGTGAGCTTTAGCACGGGATAAAATTATTATTATGTGACCTAATTGGTCACAAACGTTCAATTGTGAAAATAATCTTTTACAATGTACGAGACTGTCCTTGTAAATTTTACTAATAAAATAAAATTTATCTAATAATATTTTATACAAAAATATATTTTTTAAAAATTAATATTTATTTTTTAAAATATATATATTAAGGCTTTTAAAAAAATTCTGCCTAGAGCCTCTAGAATTGTTGAGACGACTGTGATTCATGCATATAAAAGGTGTTAGAATCGACTGTGAGGTTCGACTGTTGAGGTAGCAATTGATTCATAAGGTTTAGCAATCAATTGATGGTGGTCAACTTGCGTGGAAAGAGTCGTTCTACAAGTGCAACGATCAAATTAACAGGGCAGTCGATTGATGGAAATAGACAGTCAATTGATAGGCAGCAATCAGCCCGACAACAACCCTATAAAAGATGATTTTGAGGAGCATTGAAGATGTTGATTCTTAGAGGTTTTTGGACAAAGTGTTGCTGCAATTTCTAACCAACAAGAGGTATTCCAAAGTAACAAGAAACGTCTAAAGCGAGATTCGTGTAAAGTTGTTTGTTTTCATTCATTTGTTTTTGCATTTCATATTCTTGTTATATTGTTGTAAAAATAAGCAGTTTCTCCGCCTCTAAAAGTGTCTGAAAAGAAAAAGGATAGTGGTAGTAGTATTGCTAGGACTAAGCTTTGGAATAGTCCTCTTAGAAGGTACTGAACTAAATAAAATTTTAAAATTATGCATGTGATGTTGATTTGATTTTAAATTTTCACAGTGCAAATCAAGTAAACATGAATCAAAGTTATTCACTCTCCTCTAATTCGCACTCATCCTAACAACAACAACAACAAATACTTTTTAATTGACTCAATACCTCTTCAGCTAACTCAAATCTAAGAGAGCATTATCAACAACTCTACCTAATCAACTAAACATCCTTTACATGACTGAACTTGATTTAATTTGCAAAGAACCTTTTTGTTCATAAGAAAATACTTACAGTCGACTCTTACGTTGACGCATCACTTCAATCAATTGGGGAGGTCCTCTGGTTAACTAAATTTGCTTTAAAATTCTGATTTAATTTGACATGGGGCCAAAACATCGATTACGACCTTGATCACTTGTCCCTTGGTTGTACAAACCTCTAGGCAGACTTTACCCACAAAAAAAAATTAAGATTACAACCCCTCTTGATCTTTCAACTCAAACATCTTCAAGTTATTTATGTCATTGATGCTTCTAGTCCTTGCCATCAAAACAATAATCCTACTTGATCATGTGAATCCTAATAAATTCCTACTAAGCTCCTAGTCAACTTGACCTCTTGGTGCCAAAATTTTGATCAACTCTAACTACTAGATCTAACAATCTTCCAACTTAACACTTGTCGAGTCACCGACCTCCCTAGCTGTTATCAACCTCAACCTCTTGGATCTTCATTGCGCTAACAATCACTTGCAAGCTACTCTACCACACTTGACATATTAGAATTACAAGGGAAGCTCAACTTAAAACTTTTTTATCAATCACATCAAAATAACCTAGGTGAACTTGACTTGTATGATTGAACTGACAATTATGTCACCCTCATGATGTTACTTTTGATGAGTTGAGCAAGTGAAGCTGGCACACATAGGCAAAGAGGTAATGGCAGTTTATTCTAAGAGATGATAATCAAACAAAAGTTTTGGACGAACAAAGACAACTAGCCTCTCCAAAGCGTCACCATGTTGTTTACAAGATTATCTTATACCAAGATAATAGTCTCTGATCATGAAATTAGTAACTTTGTTTTATTTGAAGACTATAATCCAAAATGTGTTTGTCCAGGATAAGAAGTGTTATTTATATTAAAACAACACTTAAATGAAATAGTTAGTTTAAAGTGTGCATGTTGGTGTGCATTTTACTAACATACCAAAGTGACAAATTAGAGATCAAACTTACATGATAGACATCTTGTAGGATCTTCCGAGGATGACACCCCCAGGGATTGAGTCCATTATGGCACATCAGCTAAGGAGTCTTGTAGGATAATGACAAAACCCTAAATGTAAATTTTTACATATAGTAAAATGTAGGGTTATTAAGCAACTCCAAATCATTCAGTTTTGTATTTTCTTCCTATAGAAGTTGAAGCATAGTACCCACATTTCACTAAAGTTTTAGTAGTGCTAATGTTCATTCAAATCAAATAAGTGGAATCTGAGATATTTAAAAAAAAGATAAATGAACTTAATTTCACTTACCTTTTATTATAATTCAAAAAATATTAAAAATTTAAATACATGCATAAATATATTGTATCTTAACATGACTTACAAATCAGGTGTATACAATAGCATTCAAGTTTATCTTAAAATGACTCATGATACAGTAATCAATCCAATGTCTACAACATCCAAATCCTATTTTAGAGCACTGAATAAGATAATAGGCAAGAAAAGTAGTTTAAAGGATGATGGGTTATAAATGTGTACATATATGAAGGATTTAGATACAAACAAAATCTCAAAATCGATTCAAAGCACAACAAAATTGATTTAAGCCATACCTCCAGACAAAGTCAAATCCAGCATGACATTCAACAACCAACATTCTATACGCTAAATCCAATCATTGTGCCACCACCGATATGTACGACAAATCATTGCTTGCACATGTACGGCTGGCAAAGTGCCAGTTACATTTCAACATTAAAATACTACCCAAAAAAATATCTCATTTTAGTAGAAGCGTTAAAACCAAAATCCGTATGATTTGACTCGCCGTAAGAGGTAGCTCTCTTTTCTGACACATCGCTCAACTTATAGTGCCCCAAGAACAATTGATATGAATCGAGGCACTGTGAATGGTTCATGGATCTACATAAAATCCACGAGATTACTCTCCATCCTTTTACATTTGAAATAAGAATCGTGAATAGGCAGAAAAATATATGCTGGAACCAGGAATTTCCAAGATGAGCAGGCAATGTTGTTTCCATTTTTCAACTGCTCCAAGCCACCAACAAGTGCCAGCTGCAGGTGAAGAAACACTCTGGCTAAACCAGCTTGGTTCATCAATGATCCGGGGATTTTTGCTCTGATCCATCCCGTGGGAGTCCAAATATTCGAAGATTTCGGTCCATGGAACCAACTGCCATGTATTTTGCATCAGCTCCAAACTTTAAGGATGTAACTTTCCCTGGGGTACAGGTTAAAAGAGAATGATGAATGTAAAACCAGGAATGATAAGTAGGCACCACGTTGTGCATAGAAGCAAAAAATTGCACCTGTTCCAGATAAATCAGGCCACGTCTTGATAAGGTTCCATTCCAGCTTCACATTGGCAACTTGGTAGACTCTGCAAATTGCATTTACAAAGTGAAGAATGCAAAAACAGAGTATGTTAAATTGAAAGATCAGCAACCACCAATATTTAAACATGAGGTTGCACCATCAAATCGATTCTAAAATGGTAAGAGTATGATGGATAATTTCTTTTCCATTTATTGGATAATTTCAAATCCTTAATGGCAGAAATGTTATACAAACCTTATATCAGGGCCGGCAATGGCAAGATAACTCCCACTGAAATCAAATTCAACTGCAATAACCGTGTAATTTCAAGTTACCAACAAGATTGAGACATCAAGAAATAAAATAAAATACTTTCAAATATCTGCCTTAGACAACTAGATATCAGGTTCCATGATATTTCTTAAACAAAATTTATCCAAGACATGTACCCCCAAATGATTGAACGTATCTATATCCCATGACAGAAACTAGAACTCTAGTGGAATTGTCAGTGCATGCATCAATGTGGAATAGACCACAAAACGCAGACAGTTGACGCCATGGACACATGAACTATAAATTCTTCTGAACACATGAACTATAAATTCTTCTGCCAGACAGTTGTGAGTACAACTGAAAATAAAAAAAAAAACCTAAAAATCTTTCACAACAACACATTAAAACACACCAGAGTTTGTTGGAGTATTTGAATCATATGGAGAAAAGGATCTGAAGTTCTTTAGCTTCCTAAGATCCCAAAGCTTCACACCATCTGTAGCTGCCGTCTGGACAAAATCAAGAAAGCATACATCACTGCAAGGCATTGCGAACATATGGCTGTTTAAACCATCTTTAAAAAGAAATTGTACCGCAAGGAAATAACCATTCTCAGAAAATGACACAGCAGTCACTGAACCAATATGCCCATCAAAATTTGCAACATTTGACTGAAAAAAGATAAATTTGCAGTAAGCAGGAGAACCCATGTTTATTTAATACTACCTAATAAACTATCAACCATCAAAATTCTACCTGAGACTTTACGTCCCAAATTTTAACCATGGCTCCGGCAGTGCCAGTACCTAGAATAAGACCGTCAGGATGAAATGAAGCTGAAGTGTAGCCCTCCTCTGACATAGCTTCGCCAACCTGCATATGGATCTAGTTATATCTATATTAAGAGGACCAATTAGAGTACACATGGATGAGAACTTGTGAGAAGACAGTAGAATAAAAGAAAGCAGAGAGCAAAAGAAAGAACACAAGAAAAATAGTATGATAAAGAAATACCTGAGTAAGGCAGGATCCTGTAGAAAGGTCATAGAAACACCAAGTATTATCCATAGAAACAGTCACAAAGTATTTATTCGTAGCATGGACTGTGACACCTTGTACCTATTGCAACATTGAAACATCCAACTACAGAGCTAAGATGAAGTATGAAAATAGCAACAAAGTATAGAGAGATCAAGGAATTATTTAATTAAAGACAGAATTAGCATCATTAATTTTTAAATCTGGAACATTCATTTGTATGTTAAATCACAAGAAAGCACTTGAGAAAATATAAATATGTAAGGATGCAGACTTTGCAAAGGCCACTGAAGCTAGGAAGAACTGCCACATCATTACTTTTTACATGGTCTGCCATTTGCAACTGTAAATCATATTGTACTACTTGAGAAAGCTTTAGCAGGAATAGAATGAATACGAAGCTTCTGTTATGGAGACTTCAAAGGAAGACAAATTTCAGAAACTAAAGGATTAATTGGATAGAGTTATGACCATGAATAAGGTGTTAACTTTAGCATTAATTAAATATTAAATTTAATTATTAAACAAGGAATACCTCATGAAATTATTGTCCAAAGGATAATTGTTGGGTGGTTATCACATACTTCAAGAAACTTATAGAGAGGTGAACTGCAGTGTTTGTTATTTAAAAAATGGCAAAATGCTATCTCACTTAATGCCATGGATGACTTCCCCCTTTGGATTCATGGTACACGGAGTGTCTATTTATTATCTAAGCCAAGCTATGTGACATGAGTCCTTCTGTAATATCATGAGTTAATCTTATTACTATTTCCATCACATAGGTATTACTTATATGCTTGTATAGGGTATTCTTGGTTTAGTGGTTTATTGCATTGCATGATAGTATATGGCTATGATTTTCCTTATCAAAAACCATTGCCAAATGTTTGAAATATATTATTTTTTACCTGGTTGAACTCATTTTTTTTGCTAGTACATATAAATTTACAAAGACATTGAAGGCAGAGCATCTGAATATAAGCTACCTCAGCAGTGTGATCCCTCAGTACATGACGACAATCATAGTTTCCATCTTCAGACCCTTTCCAAATGCGAACTGTCTGAAGGAACATAAATAAATTCAATGAGAACAAATACAAATAATTACAGAACTTCAGGCAGTTTCCATAATTCAGCCAGCTGCAAATATTCTGCAACTGTATTCTAATTTTATGGAAAACAATTAAACAATGTCTGCATGCAAGCCATCATTGTTTGATGCAATTTTACGGCAACAAAGCAAATCATTTAATTATAAATACTAGAACTACTTAAGATTTACATAACGTGTCCTAAAGTTACAAATCTGTGTGGATGATGGTATTAGGGCCTAGTCTTTTATGTAGCAGCATTCTTCTTAATAAAAAACTTGCACTTCATGGGCAGGGAACTCCAGAACAAGTATCACTATAGTATGGCAGAGTTTTACAAAGCCAGTATAATCCAATAACATATTTCACTTGAATAAAAAAAACAATATTTTAAAACTGAGAAATAAAGAATACAAGCATATTCTTAAAATAAAAAAGAAATTTTTTTCTATAAGGTTTAATCTTGAATTGTGCCTGAATTTCAACATCTAACTGCAAGGATATGGTTTCTATATGATACACTTCACTACTTATTCAATTGAATTATATATGATAATATAATTAATTTTATTTAATACAAGCTGTAATTTTTATTAAAAATTTTATAGTTGGTAATTTACTTAATAATTAATTAGATTGTCATGTATATATTTATTGATGAATTTAAGTGTCTCAGTTCAAAGTTAAAAATATTTGCAACCAATTAAATTTTTTTTTATTCGTTAGCCACTAAGAAGCTTTATATTTCTTTATTCCATAATGATTTACACTTATAATCGGCATAACTTTTGCAACTAAAATGCTGAAATAAACAATGAGAAAATAGGAGACTCCTTGGTCCTCTATATATTGAGGTACATTTTGTTTTCAGATTTTGATTCCCAATTTGACTGAGGATGTAAAATATTATAATATTATAAAGAGAATTCAAGCATTTTCAAATTTTGGAGATGCAAAATATTATATTTTTAACGAAATTAGAAACTCCTCCCATGGTGAATAAACTCCGTCATGGTCAGTCCTAAGCTCAGATAAAGGAGGATTATGTCTTGGTAAGGACCACTATGTATCTACGAGAACTTGAAAGTAATATTAAATATGTAAGGGTTGGATAAGATAAGATATTATAAGAATACTGACTATCTTATATTTGAAACATAGAATGTATGAATGCTCACTAGCAAAATAATAGAGGTAATAGATATAATGATTAAAAGAAGAATTAATATTTTATATTTACAAGAGATAAAATGAACAAGCGAGGAGACAAAGATGACAGAAAATTCAAGTTCAAATTATGGTACACAGGAAAATGAGAAATAAAGTAGGTATTATTGTAGAAAGTTTGTTAAGAGATGTAGTGAGAGTAATTAGAAAGGGAGAACTATCGTTGTTAAGATAGCTGTAGCAAAAGAAACTATTAATATAATTATCATATATGCACCACACATTTTGAGAAGATCTAGATGAGGTAATACAAAAGAGTCCCACAAACGAAATGATTTTAATAGGAGGAGATCGAAATAGACATGTAGGAGTTTAAAATGAAAAATATTATAGGGTGCATGGGACTATAATTTTGGAACAGCGAAATGAAGGAAAAGTTATATTAAATTTCACGATAACATATGAACTTATAATAACTAATATATTTTTCGAAAAGAAAGAAAAACACTTCATTACGTTCAAAAGTAAGAACGATAAATCATAAATTTACTTACTTATAGTCAGGAGGAGGGGGAGAAAAATTTGTAAATATGGTCTTCCCTTGACTACCCAATATAGATTAGTGGTGTTAGATATGCGCTCAAGCATAATAAAAACGGACATAGCTCCTAGGATCATGTGGTGAAATTTAAAGAATGGGAAGTAAAATATCTTTAAAGAGAGGGAAGGAGCACAAGTACGAGGAGAAATACATAGCAACTCGAATCCAACATGGGATAAGATGGCATCAAATTCGAAAATGGTGGCCAAGAGCCTACTTGATGAGGAGCCTATAAGTTGTTGTGCACTTGAAAGAACAAAGAAAACTTTAAGTATACAATAACTAACAAAGAAGCCAAGAAAACAGTGAGTGAAGTTAAAAATGAAGCTTTCAAACGCTTATATTGACACTTCATACAAAAAAAAAGACATCTATAGAATAGTTAAAGTAAGAGAGAAAAAAACAAAGGATCTTACCCAAATAAGATGAATCTAATAGGATATTGGTGAAGGATGAGGAAACAAAAGAACGATGGTGATATTTTCATCAATTTAGGTACTAAGTTAATTTAGGAAATCTAAATAGGTAAGAGAAGTATACAAATTTTAGAAGTAGAATAGACATTAAATGGAAAACAAAATTGAAAAGTGGTTGAACCAGATAATATTCCAATACAAGTATAATAGTGTTTAGGGAAGTAAGGTATTGAATAACTTACGAAGCAATTCAACCTAACATTGAAACAAAGAAAATGTCGATCAGTAGAAGGTTAGACAGTAAGTACTTTAGTCCTTGTATGAAAGCAAAAGAGACATACAAAACTATGTCAACTATCGAATCGGTAAGCTAATGAATTATATCATGAAACTTTGAGAAAAAATAATAGAAAAAAGATGAAAAAAAGAGATCAAGGTGACTACAAATCAATTTGGATTCCAACTTGAAAGGTACACATGATATTCGTTAACCTTAAAAAAATTTATGACAGTCCCAAAGGAAATTATATGGAGAATTTTAAAAATAGGTATTAGCATATATTGAAACAATAAAAGATATGTATGAGGATGTAATAGCAAGAGTGAAGACATCAAACAAATTAACCAAAATATTTTATAGAGTTACATCATGGATCAGCTCTAAATCCATGTCATTTTACACTAGTAATGGATGAATTCACTAGACACATCCAAGACATGGTGCATAGTATTTGCATATGTCCACATTTTAGTCGATGTGACACATGAAGAAGTAAATGTTAAACTCGGAAAAATCTTGAGGTTTTAAGCTTGATAAAGTAAAGTCAGTTTATGGAATTTAAGTTTATTAGTAGTAGACGTAATAAGACAATTGGTAAAATAGAAAATGACAAGTTACATGTAAGTGAGAGTTTAAAATATCTAGAATTATTTTTGCAAAAAGATGAAGGGGTTGATATAAATGTTTACATAAGATACAAGTAGAATAGTTGAAATAGAGTAAAGCGTCAATAGTTCTTTGTGATTATAAGGCACGTCTAAAACTTAAAGGAAAATTTTACAAAACGGTAGATAGTTAGACCTACTATGTTATAGGGAGCCAAATATGAGAAAATGAGTCACATATATGATGATGTTAAGGTAGATGTACGGACATACGAGAATAGACAAAACAAGATACGAGAACATCAGAGAAAATTTCATATTGCACCTATTAAGAAAAAATTTTAAGAGATGTTTTAGTGATATACATACGTATTTAGATGGTCAATAAATGTCCCAATTAAGCGATATGAGGACATGAAAAATATACATATTAATTGAGAAAGAGAGACCAAAAAAGACTTAATTAGCAACAATAAAAAAGGATAAATTTTATTTAAATATAATAAAGGATCAAACCCAATGATGTAAGATGACTTATATAGTCGACCTCACTTAGTGGAATAAAAACTTGATTGTTGTTGTTGCCCTAAACCCTAAATTTTATTTTATTGAATAATTATAAAATTTATTAAAAAATATGAACAATAAAAACCTTAACTCTAACTCAACCAAATCAAATTTAAAAATTTTTAATGCAAGATTTTTCAATAAAATTAAATTTGAATTTGAAAAAAAAAATTACAAGTGATTATAGTTTTTCCTAGCTGATCAATGCACACCTATAACAATGAGTGCATGCCTATTGCAATCATTGTATATCTTTAATAAAATTCTCATATAATGAATTAAAAAATAGTGAAAGAAAAAAAATTATAATATCAACTTAATCAAATAGATTTTTTAATCGAACCCTAGTTGCTTGAACCAAAACCAAGAGGAGAAGCTCAACACAATTTCGTGAAGCCTTATATTTCTCATTGTTTGCTTGCACATTCTCTCTCGGTCTCTCCCGATGTCATAGAAGTTGATACATCAAATAGAATCCTCGTTGTGATGTCACGGAAGTTGAAACATGAAATAGAATCCTTGTCGATGTTAGTTACCAAATTTTATTGTATTTAAATTTTTGCATCTTAAATTATTTTTAAAATTTTAGACTAATTATGTTTAAATGAACTAATATGTTTGGTTGGGTGGAATCCATCAAGCAAACATTATGATTCAAATTTGGCTCAATTGGACTTATTTTGGCAAGTTAAGCAAGAACTAAGTTTATATATAACATAGTTTAGTTTAGTCGTTCAATTAGATTAGTGGAGTTTTAAGGAGGTTAGGAATTAAATTCACTCCCTCTCTCACGTACTCTCCTCATTTCTCTTAATTTCTCTACCTCGCTCACCCATCACAGTCACTCATTGCCTACTGTTGGCCTTTGATCCCCTTCCCTTTCTCTCTCTTCGTCTCTCTTTTCCTCTCGTCTCTCTCAAATTTTAATGTGACTCATCGTGTTGGTATTGTCTCACATGTTAAGTAGTAGAATAATAAATTCCACTCATATTGATTGCGCACGGCTCGGTACTTCAATCTCATATTTCTCATTCCATTTTGCATGATGTAATTGAAGCATCTATTCTTGTAATGGCACGATTAATTAATAACATCCTTGTTGTCGTGCATATCCAATAAGTGTGAATGTCAAATGTTACAAGTATCTAAATTTCTTTGTAAAATGTTTTGTTTTTATTTCAGGAAACCAGAGCTAAGGCCCCATTGTAGATTAACGTACAAAATAACCAAACAGAAATTTTTGAATATCTAATTTGAACCAAGTTTCATGTAAAAACCCAATAAACATAAAAGAATTCATCTTATTAAACGGTTAAAGTTAACTACAGCAAATGATAAAGAAAAAAACATATCCATTTAGCCCTGCAGGAAAGGGAATTAATATTTACATCCAGCAATAAATAAGAATCATTAATAATGAATCATGTTATAAATGAAAACAAGCATACGTTGACCCACTAACCTTATCGCCTGATCCAGTTATAACCAGTTCATCACCGGGCACAAATTTGATAGTTGTAACCTAAATTATGACAGAAGTATAGACTCATAAAAGAATCAAAAAAGAAGATAATTGTTAACAAAAAAGTTAGGGGTAGAGGTAAATACCTTCTTTGAGTGACCAGTGAGTGTCGATGAGATTTGACCTGATGTCCTATTGAAAAGAACACCAGTTGAATCTATACCTCCAGTAGCAATTACATCCTGTTAGTTATAAATAGCATGGTGTTAGTACAACAATAAACATGTAGATAGTTTCATGAACATGCAATGCTATATAGGTAGAAGGTGGGGGATAGGGGGGCAATATCATATAAACATGTCAACTGAAAAATAAAAAAGCATAAAATTAACCATTTAGTACCTACCCTTTGAAACGTCTGTATTGAATTTTGAATTTAAATAAATATAAAGAAGTGTGACTCAAATTACAATTAAAAGAATCTTCTGATTAATGTAAAAAAAGCCCTGAGATGACCATCCTCAAAGAGAAACATAATCACAAATAACCATTAGAACATCCTACCTTGGAAGCATCGATATCTAGAGCAAGAATGCCTGGCTTGTTAGACTTGTGAAGGGGATGACTAGCGACCTGAGTGTATCTATCCAGCATATCAACAGGAACCAGTGTTGTTGGAATCTAACATATAATAAAGCAAGAATAAGATGCAAGTTCGAGATTCCAGAAAATCAAAGTATTGTTTTTACATTCTTCACAACCTCCTCTCATCTTTGTTTAAATAATTTCTTTATATTAAGAAAGACTGATCACTACAAAATATGATTATAGAAACGTTTTCAATACTCTAAACAAATATATTATACATATAACAGGGTTGATAACTTGTTGGGTATATTGTTGGTTCTTTTCAACAACAAATAGCGCACACAAGACAATAAGCAAATCTATCATAACATAGAGGGAAATTACCTGGCGCTTTTTCCGTTGTCCAGATAGCAAAGTATTACATTCAGTAAGTTCTGCAATGATAATAGGATTAATACCAGGACGAATTCTCTTCTGGTCAGAACCTAACTCATCCACTGCAGCTGCACGGTCATACAAAATGGAAATAAGTTTTAGTTATAAATGTGTAATTTCACATATAGAATTTAGCAGGCTCTGGACCTCTTTTGCGGTCACTGATAACAACTGCATTATCGGCTTCTATCCTCTCTGCCTGAGCCAAAAGCATTCTTGCATCATCTCTTTCCTTCTTCAGTCTTGCTATAACACGGCATGCAGCATCATGCTGGAGTATAATGCAGTTAGTACAGAACAAGTTGTCTGTCCTAAGAGTGATTACATAATATAAACCACAGAAAAGGAAATAGCCAAGATTAAAAACAGTCAATATCAAATTTTATACAGGTCTCATGGCTAGACATGTGGTTGCGGAAGACAAAGGAACATTTTTTAATGGAGTGGACAACATTACCATTTAGAGCTTCAGAATCCAAACAAAAACAATGGGAATTTAGTTCAGATTGGGTTTATCCACATAGAGCAGATAAATAATTGAGAAACAAAAACAATAAAGAAAAGAAAGATAATGTTAGAATATTTAGGAATATTCATATATAAAAATATAAATATTTTTTTTATATAGAATAAGTCTTCTATAATAGGTCCCTATATTGATGTATAAATACGATCTTGTTCCTTGTAATAAAATAAGATCTTTCTTATATTATTTTACATGGTATCATAGCGAGATTAATTAAGTTTCTAGGATCTCCCCTTTTTCTCTCTCCTCTTTTCCTCCGCTACACGAGTGCCTCTCTCCCGTGAGCGCGAGCGATTTCTGAAACAGGGACGGCTTCTTCTTCCGCACACGCCAGTCTCTTCTCTTGCGGCGGACGGCGAGCCACGAGGATCGGCCACCAGCACCTGCTTCTCCGACGGACGACAAGCAAAGAAGAGTCACGGCGGACTTCTACGCCGTGACACGGGGGGGAAGAACACATCGCCGCAATCCTCTGACGCGATCGAGGCTCTTCTCTCGCGATCACCTCCATCCCTGCTTTCTCTGGTGGATCCGCGTCGCGGCGAGAGAAGAGTCTCTGCAACCCGCCGCGCTCCCCGACCGACCGCGAGCCCAACGCGTTCCTCGTCGGATCCGCGTTCATCTGGTATCCGCGTTCCTCTCCATTCAGTCCGGCGTCATCCTCCCCGTTCTTCGGCTGCTGCCTCTGCCGGTGCTTAGGAGGAGGCCGCGAAGTTCGAGGGCGAATCATCCGCCACGCCAGAACAAGTTACTTTCGATGACGCTCGGCGATTCTGGTGGATCGAGCGTTGTCGGTGAGTCTTCTGAGCCTTTATTTTGAGCCGGATGATTAGGGTTTTCATCTCGATCCGTGGGCGAATGCCTTATCGAACAACCGCATTCTACTTGCTCCACTTGTCTAGCCCTTGCTGGGTGAGGATATCAAGAAGTCCTTCTCTCGCTACTGGTCCGCTGCACTTCCTAGCAAGCTGAGCTGGGCTCGTGGAACACTCTCTTTAAAGGCTTAGGCTTCCTGAGGATAGACCTTGAAAAGCAAAATTGACAACACAGAAATTGAACAAATCCAATGATTCTTCTTTTATATAGCGGTTTTCGTCGGAGATATATTCTGGAGTGCGCCTGCTTCATCTGATCTAGTCTTCTCTTCCTCTGATCTGCTTCCTCTGATCTGATCTGAGCGCGTGAAAGGAAATCCTGGCCGCTGTGCGACGCGATTTCTCCTGCGCACTGGGTCATCTTCCGAAGCGTGATTCCTCTATGAAGATGGTGGCCCATGCAGGTTTGGTCTCATCAGCTTTGATTTCTCGAAACAACAACAGACCTCCACCTCGTAAGAGTGGCAAAGGACGCCCTTGGTGTGATCATTGCCATCGACTTGGACACACAATTGATAAATGTTGGAATCTACATGGTCGACCTCCTCGTGCTGCATAGATCGTCCAGAGTTTTGTCGCTACTTCAGCTTCCACACACAATAACTAAGAGAGAAAGAAAGCACTCAAGGGTCCTAGAGAAAAGATAGATCCATAAATAACCAAGCTTGACACCTTGCCAAACTAAACAACAAAAGCGTAAACACTTTCTATTTTCATCACTGGCGTTTAGACCGTGCATATGCATCACACAAATAGGATAGCAAGGAATCTGAGGAAACAAAATTAAAATATAGTTCCAATGAGAAAACAAGTCAAGTTCAATGTTCTTTCCACCTTATGCACAATAAGCTCTAATGAAAAAAAAGTAAATAATTTAATTGAAGATCATCAGTAGGGATTGTGCAAATGCACCAAAAGGCAAAAACAAGGAAAAGAATTTTCAGACATCAAAAATGGCCAATTAACAACCAAAAAATATTCCTTCTTAGGGAATTTTTCATACCTGATACAAGGCATGACTCAGCTCTTGCCTGGCTGTGTACAATTGTTGCTCCAGTGCAAAATTGGATAGCATCAAAGCATCCCATTCCTATTCAGAAGGAAAAAAACAAAAATTCTGTTCATTGAGGATGAATAGGTATATGATGTAATGAATGATTCAAGAAGAAAATGGATTACGCACACCAACTAAATGAATCGTGCAAAAGACAGACTACACAAATCCAACAGTTGAAGCAAATGGTATGCCTGTGTGTTGCATGATTGTTATACAAATTCAACAAGTATTAAAATACTAAAGTACATCAAAATTAAATAATACTAAATTGTAAATACTTATACATAATCATAAAGTGTAAATTGAATCAAGTAGAAATGTCAACTCTTATTATAGTTTTCTTTTCAAATTTAATTTATATCTGAGTAGGAAAAAATAAATGAAATGAAAATAAATTTTAGATGAAATTAATGGGACATAAATTTCTAGCCATAGTATGAAGTCAATATACAAGAATATATTTCTGTGTGGAATAATTAAATAATTTAGATGAAATTAGTGGGATTTAAATTGAGAATAATAATTCAGATGAAACTACTGGGATTTAAATTGAGAATAATAATTCAGATGAAATTAGTCAGATTTAAATTGAGAAAGAGACAAAGAGAAGGTGAATTTAGGATCATCATGTATATGCTTGCATACAATAATAATTAATGCCATTGATAATTCACAAACTTGATGTTACTGTCCAAATCAAATGTTGCAATTAAAACTAAAATCAAAACCATATTTGAAATATTTAATATCACAAATGGAAACCTAAACTTTACTTAAAAAATATTGAAAAGAATGTGACATAGGGAACATTGCTTTACATATAGTATAGACAACTTCAGATGATTATTTTTATGTTTTTTACATAACCAAGTAATAATGATGTGGTTTAAACTAGTAAAATTTAATTTGGAAATTTTAATTCAGCAAGTTTATTTTTTTTTATAGGTTGTAAGATATTTTTTACTTGGAAATTAGTTAATTTTAATTATTATTGTTAGAATATTTAAGGATAAATATTCTGTTAAATATTCTGTTAGGAATAAATATTCTGTTTTTTCTTTTTTATAGAATAATTCTCCTAGAATAGGTCTCTATATTAGGGGTTTATCTCTTGTAATAAAGTAAGATTCCATATTATTTTACATAGTATCAGAGCGAATGTTGGCTTAGGTTTAGGTTTATCCGCCAAACCAAGCCATGATCCCCTTCCTTCTTTTTCTTTCTTGTTGTTCGCCGCCACCACGCGCCTTCCTCGCGTGCACTCACGTGCATCTTTTCTCCTCCACCGCCTTCCTCGTCGCACGTTTTCCTCGTGGCAACGCAGCAATCACAACGGCTTCCTCGTCGCGCGTCTTCCTCGACGCGACGAGCAACACGCCTTCCTCGTCGCGTGTTTTCCTCATCGCGACGCAGCAATCGCAGCGACTTCCTCGTCGCGCGTCTTCCTCGACGCAACGAGCAACACGTCTTCCTCGTCCCGCCTCCCGCGTGCCGATCTCCTTCGCTGCCTTCCTCGTCGCACGTTTTCCTCGTCGCGACGCAGCAATCGCAACGGCTTCCTCGTCGCGACGCAGCAATCGCAACGGCTTCCTCGTCGCGCGTCTTTCTCAACGCGACAAGCAACACGTCTTCCTCGTCCTGCCTCCCGCGTGCTTCTCTTCTCTGCTGCCCTCTTCCAGTAACGACAGCAAGCTAGCAAGTTCCAGCTCTCCTTTTCTTCTCCTCTTCTCGTTCTTCCAGAAGTAGGCGGACATCAGCAGCACCTACCTTGTGTTTTTCCAGCAACACAGCAATAGCAACACCTTTCCGAAAGCAGGTACTGATGGAAAGAAGGTTGATCATGTCACCTCGTTAGGGTGGCAAAGAACGCCCTTGGTGTGATTATTGCCACCGACTAGGACACACGATTGATAAATGTTGGAGCCTACATGGTCGACCTCCCCGTGCTGCACAGATCGTCCAAAGTTCTGTTGCTCCTTCAGCTTACAACCAAACCGCTATGCATATCACCTCGAATCCAATTTTTCATAAGAGGACAAAGCATATTGAAGTCGACTGTCACTTTGTCAGAGAAAAAATCATATCTGGTGAAATATCAACTAGTTTTGTTAACTCACAGGATCAACTAGCAGATATATTCACCAAGTCACTGAGAGATCCTCGAATTGACTACATATGTAACAAGCTGAGTACATATGATTTATATTCTCCATCTTGAGGGGGAGTGTTAGAATTTTTAGGGATAAATATTCTGTTATATATTCTGTTAGGAATAAATATTCTGTTTTTTCTTTTTTATAGAATAATTCTCCTAGAATAGGTCCCTATATTCGTGTATAAATAGGGGCTTATCTCTTGTAATAAAGTAAGATTCCATATTATTTTACAATTATTTTCAGGAATAAATCATTCAGAGAATGTATTAAATCTACTAAGTTATTTTAGAAATTGATTATTAGTTTATGAAATTTGTAGAGATAGGTGTAATTCTAAGATTTAATCATAATCAGGCCTATAAAAGGGGCCCCCAACACCCTATTGTTACATTATCTTCTAATCAATGACAATTTGAATTTTGTGTTATGAGATTTTTTCCTATGGGGGATTATAGGTTCTTTGTGTTATCTCAGTTGGTATCAAAGCCATATTCCTTGTTCGATGCTAAGACCTCACCTTCCTCTACACCACTTCATATTAATTCCCCCTCACATGTTCCTATTGTCTACTTTTTGTTGTCCACCCATTTGCTAGCCAAGCGCCCATCACGCAGCTGTTGGGTTGCCTACTGCAACTCTCACCGCCTAGCGTAGAACCCAACACCAGGAGAGTGTTCGTGGTTTTTCTTCAACCCTACAACCATCTTTCTCCTAAACTCCTTATGCTTTCCTCTGCAATCCACAATCCTTTAGCTCTTCATGTTATTCATTGCTATCTACCTCACCACTGCCATACCCAATGCTCACATCCGATCTGCTTACAACCCCTTCTCTCTGCACTCTTACTACAGCCATCAACCAACAAAAGCCACATACAACCCAACATTGACCAACCGTACCGCCTCTACACGTCCTCCATCTCAGCTCAATGACACCTCTTCTCCAAAAAAACCTGTAACTAACATAACTTCCCATGCCATCTCTTCCCCAGATGCAGCTCTCGCAGGTTTGTTTCAAACATGTCACTTCTTCAGTTCAATCTTCTGCCCCTTCCCATCTGCAAACATGAAATCCTCTACCTCCTTCATTCCACCACCATATCTCGGAAACCCCTATAACCTCCACTAGCATTGCCAACCGCTCGTAACAAACCACCACCCATTGTGTCTACCTCATTCCCATGGTGTTTTCCTCATTCAACTCCTCCCTACAATCGAAGATTTCTCAAGCTTACCAAGACATTGTCCATAAAAGCACCATCTCCTATCTCTTTGAGGTATACACCGACAATAAGATGCAACATAATAATTCCCCATCACAAAATCTCAATCCCTAATTCCACTAATAAACTATGCACCTGATAACCATCAATAAACAACCCTCCTCTTGATCTACAAAAATCATCCACAACCCAAGAGGAAGTTCAGTGCAATGGAACATGCGCCCTCCTGTGCGTGGTTCTCTGCCAAAGGTTGTTGCCTCTGACCGCCTCCTCCACATGTGATGCCAATGACACTCTTCCTTCATCTCTCTGTCAATTTCCTTAATTCCAGGAAGCACAGGCTCACTACAACCCCCTATCCACCATCAAATCCTCCATCTCATGAACTCCTGATCTTCTTAGTTCCAGAATCCCCAACTCAAGCATGTGCCTTCACCTGATCACCTGCTAGCATCCATGAGCCAGTGGCAGCTTCTCTTTCTGTTGACATTGACACCATCAAAAAAAGGGAGCAAGCCTCTTCCTCCTTTCTTTCCTGTGTTTCAATTCAACATCAAATATTCGTCTCCACTTTCAAGCAGCAAATCCACAACCCAGCTTGCAAAAGCCAGCCACAGTCATGCCCCTTACCTACAGCAAGCCTGTTACATGCGGAACGAACACTGAACCACAACCTTCTCTCAGACCAGCAACAATTAGAAATTGTTGTTAAGTTGCAATCCCCACCATTTGATTTGGTGCAAGACTGTGAATCCAGTCCAGCATTTATTGCAGAATATAATGTATAAAGCAAACATAGATCCAATGTAGAGCTGATCAATCTAGGTTCACATATTTTAGTCATGCTTCTTTAGTTTTGGTGCCAGGAGTCTCCTCCTTAGCATTATCACTTCCACACCCATGGCTACTATAATCTATAGAGATGTAAACATCATTTTCACCTTGTGATTAGTTGTAATTTTTTCTTATTCATTGAATGGGGAGACCTAAGAGAAAACAAAAACAATAAGTCAAAGTTCAATTTCTCAACGAATATAAGAATAATGAAGATGTATTTATTTCTCACTCATTAGAAGGACCATCCAAAAAATATATTGACAAAAGAAGCAGATAATAAAGAGATTATGCTCCATGAAGCTCAGGACTCATTGATGTCATATTAATATTCTTTATTTATTGGAAATGATGCCCTAATCAACGCCTCATTCATGTTGTATTAATATTCTTACTCAATGGGAAGAATGGTGAACCTTAAATTAGAAAATTTTAAATTTGAAAGTTTTAATTTTTAAGGTTGTAAGATTATTTTGTTTTGAGTTATAACAAATTAGGTAATCTAAATTATAATTTAGTTTGAATAAGTTATTTAGAAAATAGGTACAAGTTTGATTAAGTTATTTCTGAAATTGATTGTCTGTTTATCAATTGTTCAGGAATAGATTTATTTCCAACGTTAAGTCATAGTTGAGCCTTTAAAAGGAACAATAAACTCTCTTGTTACATTATCTTGCAATAAAAATTTGAGTTCTCACTCTGCAACTACATAGAACTCAAGAAAATTGTCAGTTATCACATTCACATAGTCGAAACATGATTAATCAAAATAGCATAATCCCCATTGGAACCAAAGGATTCAGGATACACACACTATGAAACATTCCTAGAAGTCCAGGGATGCTAGCAGCCTGCAGAGGTCTTGGCTTCACCACCTACCACAGAAATAGTTTGAGAAGAGTAAGAAAACATGCAACAAAATAAAAGAAAAAAACAAAAATGTCTGATATCTACTTAATAAACTACTCAACCATTCTAAAACAAAAGTGCTTATGCATTTGTTCTGTATAATGTTTAGTGGAAGTGCACATTTAAATACCGAAAACTGATTTTAGCAAACATCACAAAAGGTTGCCTCTTTGACTTCCTACTTCAAATCGCACAACTTTTATCCTAAATAATCTCATGCTAAATTAGCAATTGAACTTCCAGCAAATCTAATGGTCCTACAGAAATGGATAACCTCCACAAAGGAAACTTACAGTTTGCTCAGTTGCTTTAGACAAAAAAAAATTAACACTCCATAATTAGTTCTTTCCTAGGTGGTTCTTGAGGACAAAAATCAGAATAGTTCTACTTCACCGACAATAACTCTTCCTCAGCCAAGTTTAAATACAATAATTAGTAGAGTAGCTAGGATGTATTCAGCAGCATTAATATGTTAGTTTGCAAAAAATAAAAATAAATTTAAAAAATGACCTCTGTTTCATCAAGCTAATAACTGATGTCTCAGATAGGCTACCTCAAGTATTTTTGAAGAATTACATAGATAGTAGAAACTCCAATTCCTATAATATATGTAAGAACTTCTAAACCGGAAAAGACAAAGGTGTACCATAATATCATGTCAAAACTATTTTAGCTTGTCATTGAGTACAAGAAATAATAAACCTGGTATGACAGCAGGAAAACTAGTTGGCATGATTAACTGCAGTAACAAAAAAGACTAAAAGAGCATGAGCTAGTGTAAGGAACAAATGATAAATGGTGGTCCCAGGATCTCAGCGAGTTAATTAATCAACATAACAGTAGATTTACCTCTAGTGTTAATGCCACAATTATCTTATACAAATATTATTTTTGTCAAGAATAGCAAGAAAACAACATAACTATGAGAACAAAATTTGCAGTTTTAATGAAGATCAACTGTCAGCATAGACAAAGAATCAATCTTGCATGGTGGGTTGTGAAACTCCTTGACTAAACAAAACAGACCTAAATGTATTTTTAGATACATCAAATCCTTTGAAAAATGGGTGAACATAAGACTGATCATTATTAGGAAAAAAACTAATCAAAGACGAATTATCAAGCAAGATATGGAAGAACGCTAGCAATGTCTCAATATCAACATTGTATCCTTTCTAAGATATATCAAGAAGGCTATACACAGTGCATTTCAGATAAAAGAGTTGCTTTGAAACAATTTGACAAGGAAATTGCAGTATTCCATATTGTATTTGACAATTAACTTGAAGTTTTCTTGCAGTTATAGCTATATTAAGTAGGTATTTGACTCATCAAACTGATGTTGAACAATTGAATTAGTGTTTAATGCTGTTTGATGTTACCCGATAAAAGACTCAACCATTGTCTCATTATTTAGATAGACAGTCAAGTATCTATATGACACACACAGAGTACTAGGAATAAACCATAGGGAAGGAAACCATGGGAGAAGGCTGTGGGAATTGAATAGAAAAATGAGCTAGAAAACAGAAATTAGAGAAAATGGGATGGCAAATTTTTCCTCCCACTTTTTTTATTTAGCACCTCCAGAAAAAGGAAAGTTAAACTCCCCTTGCACTCCAAGCTGTCAATCCAGACAAGTAAATCTAGATGTCTAATAGATCACATTGAGAAATGATGTTTCTGGAGTACCATGCATTAAATCTACCCAAATGAAGCCACAAGCTAGCTAAAGAGTGGTCAGATGTTTTCTTTAGTCAGACTGCTTAAAAGTTTTGGCTTATTCTATCTGTAAATGGCTTTCCTAGTGAGTATTGTGCTTCAGGTGTCACATAACAACGATAAACAACAAAAACAGTCCGAGAAATGAGAATAGAACGACGCACCTTATTTATCTTCACAGCTACGAGATCGTCCATGGTGAGCTCCTCCTTGGTGACGGGGCATTTTCCATGACTCTAAAAATCGTACAGATGAAGCAAACAAGCCAAATTAAAAAAAAAAACAAATTTTGAGTTACAAATGGCATGTAACGGCAAGATAAGAGATGCAGTAGGATATAATTTACGGAGCGTCAAATCTTAAGCCATTCCACCTCAGTGAAAGAAAGTTCAAACAATCGGTTACCGCAATGTGGTGTTCGATCAATCGCCTTTCAAAGAGATGCCCCGATTTCTTGGAAACTACCGGTTCCTCCGGCACTTCGCCGGAGACTACAAAGAAAAGAGGAAGGAGGTATGGTTAGAATCCAGATTGAACAGGAGTAGAAAGAACAGAACCAATGGGACTTTGAAGTGGAGAGAGGATCAGCGGGAAGCTTACTGGCGCAGATCATGGCAGATTCAAGCTAGATTTAAACCAGTGAATACGCCAGCGGAGGTGCGGGTTGGCAGTAGGGTTTTGCGGAGACCTCTCTGGGAGCTTCTCCTTCTCCACGGGACTCGAGGGCCCGAGTCCGGGTGATGGCCAAAATGTAATTCCGATGGCTGAGATTCGAAATCCAATTACGGAAAGATAATAATATTAATATTATTATTATTATTATTATTATTATTATTATTATTATTGGCAAAATTATATAGCTTTATGAAATACATAAAAATTATATACTGAACATTAGCAAAAATAAAAATTAAATTATTTTATTAAGCATTTTGAGTGCACTTCTGCTTTAAAAAATATTTAATGATCCTACAAACTGTTCGATTCACATTCAATTGATGTTGTTACACTTCTAATGACCTTCTAAATTTGTATATATATTTTAAAAAATTTAAGCTCTTAGGGTTATTAATAATTTATTATTTTGAAAAGTCATTAATAACTTTAAAAATTTTAAATTTATTTTAAATTTATATTTTTGGACTACTAATAATCTCTTGAATTCATTGTTTTTTTTTCCTTCTAAATTTAGTGCCCTTGGGCTAGTAAGCATCTTTTTGTTCAAAATGTTTGAAGGTTATCATGTATAAATTATGTGCTTTCCATGTAATAAAATATGTCTTATGAGAATAAAAGATATCTTTGTTATTTGGTTCAATCTTAAATAATGCGATAAAAATTTATTTATTTGAAGGTTTTAGTATATAACTTAGTGCATAGAATTGTATCAATTGTTAGATTCATGATCTACGGTTATATTTGCTTTAAATTTTAAAAATTAAAATCTGACAGTCCCCATGACTATTTATGCATAGCTGTAATATATCAAACAGTAATATAATAATTAATAAGTTTGATAGAATGAAAATAAAATAAAATAATATATAATCATAATAATATATAAATAAAATAAATTCAGATAATATTTTAGAATTTTTTATTATTTTAAAATTTTTGAGATAATTTTGTTGGATTTTTAATTAGATTTATTTAATTTATCTCAACTATAGTTAAGAGTTGATTAATTCAATTAATTATAATTTTAATAAAAACCTTAAGTTAAAAAAAACCTCACGTGATCATCCCTCGCGCATGCGATTGTGAGCCCATCGAGCCGCCTACCACCTCAAGCAAGCTGCCTGCCACCTTCGACCCCCAGCGAGCCTTCCGCATGAAGGAACGATGGCAACGCTGAGTCGGCACCGCTTGTTGAACATCCTATTCATGGGATCGATAAGCCACTGCTACCACCGCCCCAGTGAGCCTTCCGCAAGAAGGAACGGTGGTGACATCGAGCCTTCCGCATGAAGGAACGATGGTGATCAATGCAGCTAGATTCTAGTTAACCCCAAAATCAAGGAAACTCTTACAAATCTGAGGTATTCGCATTCTGAGTTGCATGCCCTCGTTTGCTGACGTGGTAATAACATTGGTTATCCATCTAAGGTTATATTGTTAACTTTGTTTGGTTTAGGTAATAAGTGATTCCCAAGTAATCACACATGTCCACCACATCAACAGACATCAGCAAAAGACCCATGTAACCAGGAAGGTGAATACCTCGGCAGTGTTAGGTTTTCCTCATTTCAAGATTAACGAGAATCTGGCCACGGTTGGTCGTTGAGCACAAGCAGTGACGGTGGTGTCAGCTCGATGTCATCATTGTTCCTTCGTGAGGAGGGTTTGCTGGGGACTAATCATCGAGTGCGAACAGCAAGGGCGGCGCCGGCTTGGCATCGTCATCATTCCTTTGTGCAGAAGGCTTGCCGAGGGCTGATCATCAAGTGCAAACAGCAAAGGCGGCATGGCTAGGCATCGTCGACTCAGTGTTGTCAGTATTCCTTCATGCGAAAGGCTCGCTGGGGATCGATCGTCAAGCACGAACAGCGAGGGCAGTGTCAATTCGACGTCGTCATCGTTCCTTCATACGAAAGACTCACTGAGGGCCGGTCGTCAAGCGCCAACAGTGAGGGCAGTGTCAGCTTGGCGTCGCCGCTGTTCCTTCATGCAAAAGGCTTGCAAGGGGGTCGCAAGTGGTAGGCGGCTCATTGGTCCCATGAACAAGACTACGACAAGTGGGGGACGGACGATTGGAGGTGGCATCGGGCGCACGATCGCTAGACGGTGATAGGGGCAAGGGGTGCACGAATGCGTGCATGAGGGATGACGTATTTTTTATTAAAACTTTGGTCAATTGAATTAATTAACTTCTATATAGTTGAGAAAAACTAAATAGATTTAGACTAAAGCCCAATAAAATTATTCCAAAAAATTATAAAATAATAAAAATTTCTAAAATATTATCTGAATTTATTTATTTATATATATCATCATTAATGATATTATTATATTTATATATATATGTATTTATATAATTTTCATTCTATCAAACTTATTAATTATTATATTATTATTTAATATATTACATGTACGCATAAAATAGTAAAATGTTAGATTTTTTAATTTAGACAAACATACAATATCATCATGTTTAAGGTTGAACCAAGGGTAATACAGTAAAATGTTAAACTAAGTTATATACTAAAATCGTCAAACAAATAAAATTTTCTTACATTATCTAAGATTAAACCAAACAACATTACTTATGTTTTATTCCTCTAACCTTAGTATTAGTTATGTGATTATCAAATAATCACATAATCAAAGTTGTACATAATAACTTGAATCAAACACACCCTAAAGGATTATAGACTCCTAGTCTCTTAAATTTATGTTTATTTTTTTCAAATTTAGATTTTTTTTTAGATTATCAATGACTTTTTTATTAAAAGTATTTAATGGACCTTGATAAAAAAATGTTTGGTGGCGAATAAGATTTCGATTCACTTAAAGCCATTAATGATTTTTTGATTTTTGATGATGTTAAAGAGTTCAGACCTATTTTAAATTTGTATTATTGTATTCTTGATGATCCCTTGGATTTATACCATGTTTCTTAAAATTTCAAGTATGGTAGAGCTATTAATGAATTTTTACTAAAAGTGTGGTCTTAAGGGTCACAATTACTTCTTTTTTTTCAAAAATTCATTGATATCTTAAATAACATGAATTAGTTACAAATTTACATTATTACCTTCCTAATGCTCCTCTGAATCGATTCATGTCTTATTCTTTTAAATTTGGATCTCTTTATGTCATCAATGACTTTTTACTAAAACATATTAATGGTCTTGGACTGTTAAATGAAAATAGATATGCTTCTAGTAATCTTTTGAGTCCCTTTAAAATCATCAATGATTTTTTTTACTAAAAAATGTTAATGGTCCTTGACCTAAAAGTATTTGGTGATTCTAAAATTTTTGAATTCGTGTTAAATGAAAATAGATATGCTTTTAGCGACCTCTTAGTCTGTCCACTTTTTTTAAGATTTTGAATTTTTTTAAGATCATCAATGAATTTTTGTCAAAAAGTCTTTCATAGCCTTTAAGAACTCAGATTTATTTCAAATTTGCATCATTACACTCCTAATAATCTTTCAATTCCACCTATATTCTTTTCTCTAGATTCAAAACCCTTTAGGTTCTCTAAAGAAAATTTTAGATTTATACCAAATTCATATTGTTGTATTCATGATGATCCCCTAAATCCACTCATATTCTTTTGTTTTTTTTTCAAAATTGGAGCCCTTTAGCATGATTAACAGGGACGGATCTAGAAATTAGAGATGGACTGTGCTGATTTTAAGTATAAAAAAAAGTGAATTAAACATCAAAATATAATGAACAAAAAAAAATCTATTAATTTTTTTTGATATCAAATTGTAGATTACAATTATGTATCTAATTTTTTTAAAGTCAAATTAGAGCCCAAAATAGCTCAACCTTATGTAATTTTTTTAAAATTAAATTAAGTCTAAAATAGCTCAATTTTAATTTTTTTAAAATTAAATTAAATCCAAAATAGCCCAACTTAATTCATATCTGCTTAAAGTTATATTTAAAAATATATTATGTAATCTCTTTATCAAAAGAATGGGGTGTGGGGTTTGAACTCTCGTTCTCAAGAGAGATGAGAACAACCGCCAGTCAACTGCGCCATCAACTCCTTCAAAAATATTTATCAATGATAATTTATTATAAGATTCACAGGACTGGGCTACAGCCCAGGATAGCCCCTACTTAAATCCGTCTCTGATGATTGATAAACTCGTTGTTAAAAGTGTTTAATGCTTCTTGACCCAAGGTGTTTGGTGGTTCTAAAAGTCTCAAACTCATACCAAATCAATATATTTATACTCCAAGCACCCCCTTAGTCCATCTAAATGGGTTCAGAGATCATTAGAGTACAATATAAAATTAAAATAAATTTGAGATTTTTAAGGTAGTCAATGACTTTTTGAATCATTGATAGGATAATTTAATTAGGATTCGAGAAAATCTATTTAAATTAGGAGTTAGATTGAATCAATTATCTAAAATTTAAATTAAAAAAAATTAAAGTTCACTTATAATTCACTATGTCGTTTTCTTTCGAACTATGTTGTCCTTCGCTCATCGTCGCGACTTGCACTCTCACGACCTCAATTTGCTGCTGTTGCTTCCTTCTTCTCCATCGCTAGCGGAGAACAATCTACGTCATTCGTGCGCCCCCTCTGTAGGCAGCCAATGTCGCCTGCTCAGGGACAGCGGCCTGTAGAGATTTCATTGTGATCCTCTCCCCCTATTCTTCGTCAGTCGTCGCCACCTGCTCTCTCATATCCTTAACTCGTTGTAATCGCTTCCCTGTTCCTCATCGTGAGCAGAGAACAACTCACGTCATTCACACGTCATCGATGGCTTGTGGAGGGTAATTTTAAAATTTTGTTGTTAACCTCGGAATCATGGAAAATCTCACGCTTCCGAGGTAATCACATGCCTGATTATATCCCACGTGACAAGCATACTCTATTATTGGGAATCGCTCGTTATCTAAATTAAATAAGATTTTTTTTATAACTTTGAACAGATAATCAAGATTATTAGCAATAATCTTGAACCAAACACATCCTAAGATATCGACCACAATTTCGATGACATATCATTGCAATTCTGAATTGGATCGGCGATGACTACGATAATCCACTCTAGACACTCCACAACAACATAAAAGGATGAAATCAGCTCAATTTCCATATAGCACACTTTAAGTAGATAATATTAACTCTATAATAATAATAATTCAAAGATAACAAAATAAATATTTTTCATGAAATGCAGAAAACATATGAAACTCAAATGGAAGTTTCAAGCTCCCAAAGACAAAAGCAAACCACACAATGAAAACAAACACCATACTACATCAAGTTGCAGCAGCAAACCTCCGATCCGGAATCACTTTCTCGACGATTTTATCTTCCTACCACTGGTAAAGTAGACAGCTCGATAAGGACGACCAAAGCACACTCGTTGAGAAAGCAGTTGGATTTTAAGCATGGAGGCCTATGATGACAATGCAAACGCTACAGCTTGACTGGAGTTGCTACCACGACGCAAACCCCAAGTATCACTATCGTGTTCAAACAACCGTGCGTAGGACTTGCTTATATTCCTCTCAATCGAAGATAATCGATTCTTGGTTCCCGCAGCCTGGTAGCATTGAGGAGAAGATAAAGTGTAAGCATATTGATTGACCCAAGTAAAAGAGACAGAAAACATAAACACAGTTTTGCAACTAAAGGAAATACTGGAAGAAGATTATTACACAATGGCTGAGAGAGAAAAATAATGATACCTCATCATGCATTATTCTTACAATAACTGCTACAAATTAAAGGGAACGTAGTTAAATATGTCAAGTTGCTAAATGTTCCATGGTAGTTTGGCTAAGTCAAGTAAATGCAAAATAACTTGTAAAAAGGTGCTGAAGTAATGGACATTTACTTATAGTTTTCATTATAGCAATAGTAGAGACCACAACAAACAATCAAAAGACCTGAGGAGGCTGAGACAAGAAATAACTCCCACAAACACAAATGAAAAGTTAATCATTGTATGAATTTTTATAAACAAAAGTTATAACAGCAATACCTCATTTT
>NC_133868.1:12081165-12169872 GCF_044706935.1 Curcuma longa | reverse complement strand
ATCTCTTGATCTCAGATCGTATCAAATTGACACCATATATGGGAAAGTCTGAGGTGAGACGTTGAGATGGGAGATGCCAAAAGAAATCAATACGAGCAGGGATCTAGTAGTGAAAGGAATTGGGTTGTCATACCCGATTTAGAAACTCCTACTCTGACAATGGAGAATTTAAGTCGGATTGTGACTGCTACCCTGGAGGAGATATTGCAGCAACATTCTTTGCCAATAGCCCTTGTCGAAGTACCTAGAGGGGCATCAGTCCAACAAGAGGAGCAATCTCGAGAGTCAACGGTATGGAAAATGCCTCAAGAGACCCCAAAAGAGGTAAAACCACCATGCTGAATGAGAGGAAAAGTGCCCTGGCTAGGCGGGACACTTCTTTCTCACAAGATACATCCTAGCCGAAGAGTTGCCTAGTCACTTCCTACCTTTACAACTCGGTGAATATATTGGATCATCAGATCTAGAAGATCACCTATGTCGGCTTGAGAACGCTTCCCTTCTGCATCAATATACTAATGACGTTAAGTGTAGAGTTTTCCTGACAACTCTGTCTGGACCAAAACAAAGGTGGTTTAGCCAACTTCAACCAGATTCTATCTGATCTTTTGAAGAGTTAGCACCATATTCTTACATCACTTTGCCAACAGTTAGTGTTACCATAAAACTTCTCTTAATTTTTTTGCAATGAAGCAAAAGAACCAAGAAACTCTAAAGGAATATATCTAACACTTCAATTGAGTTGCCTTAGATGTGTCTTCTGCTACCTTAAAGATTCTTACCAACGCTTTCTCTCAAAGATTGTTAGAGGGAGATTTCTTCAGATCGATCTTTGATAAAGAAGCCCCTTGCCAACTATGGCAGCTTCTTGAGGAGAGCCAAGAATACATTAATGTAGAAGAAACTCAATGTGCTTGGAAGAACAACATCACCATGTCAAAGCCACCTCCTACTCGGCAAGAGAATAAGGCTCCTCATCCACCTCTCTGAAATATGATACCTTGACCGCTTCTCAACTACGCTCATGTCAGAACCAAGGGAAAAAACTATTTAAACGTTGGAAGGGTTCCGACACCACATGGTGGCCAGAGAAGACAACCTATAGAAGGATTTGCTTGTTTTTGTGCCTTTCATCAAATATATGGTCATTCTACCAACGAATGCCACTGACTCACTAAGGAAATAAATCAGGCAATGCAACATCATCAGCAGGAGAAAGCTAGACCCCCACCAAAATCACCTCACTAATCTCCGGCTAAACATCCTCGACCTGCTGAGTTTAGAGGTCAGTCCAAAAATAGAAGAGCTGCAGGGATATCATGGCCATCTCAAGAACCACTTAGACAAGACCAGATCACTTAGCAAGATACTCCTAGGAATAAAATCTCTCAACGAGGTACAATTAATATGATCTCAAGAGGGACGACAGATGAGAACTCAAATCGAGCAAGAAAAGCTCATGGTCGATGACTTGAAATTTATGGAATTGGTACAGGAAGGGGACGAGGAGAAGATCCCATTGTTCCGCTTAAGATCGCCTCCGGATGAGTCACTGGACACTTGTCTTGTAGGTTGACAGAGTCACACAGTACCCACGATCGGCTTCAGGGAGAAAGACCCCATGATCTAACGTGTCGCAAGCTGCAAGGAGAAGGAAGGGGGTGAGAACGGAGGCCAGGGGTGTCCTAGCTCAGCCGCTTCGACACTCAAGTCAGAAGAGATGGGGAAGAAGGACAAGGAAAAGGAGAAAAAGTATGTTTTCGTATTCGAGTGTACCTACACCGATGCCAAGAGAGGCTATTATATAGGATTACGAGGGAAGAAGATGTTCCATCTTCGATAAAGGGAATGCCATATTAGTTAGAGATGTATTATTAGAGGTAAGGAGAATATCCCATCGCTGCCGCTGTAACGAAGGGTCTTATCGTCCATGTCTGGTACGACATCACACCCTGTCGTCATAAATC
The DNA here is from genome assembly GCF_044706935.1 of Curcuma longa. Taxonomy (NCBI): domain Eukaryota; kingdom Viridiplantae; phylum Streptophyta; class Magnoliopsida; order Zingiberales; family Zingiberaceae; genus Curcuma; species Curcuma longa. The sequence continues at coordinate 12,167,905 of NC_133868.1, read as the reverse complement.
ATACTGTCTCCATCGGGTGAGCGAACTACGCCAAATGTTATATCATTGCATGTGTTCTTCTGGCGAAAGTCTGACAAGATGAATGATGGAGTGACAACAGAGTCAGTCAAGCACAAAGTAAGGCACTGGGCGGGTGGAACTTAGCTGGCAAAGAGAGTCCAAGCCAAGGCTGCCCGAGACTTGGAGCTGAGACGTGATTTGAGATGTAGTTCGGGGCCGAGTGGAGACTTGGTTGGGAGGCCCAGACTCAGTGTTTTGGTGTTGAACCCGAGTGGAACTTAACGAGAAGTCGGGTGTTGCATCTTGAGTCGAGCTAGTTTCCGAGTCGGTCGAGCAGCCAAATCAGAGATTAACCACCTTGCTAGGCTATGAAGCGCGAGTGTGGAAGCTAGGGGTGTGGGACCAAGATAGTCAGCCCTGGAGTTGAGCCTTATGTCCGACGTGTCGCCTCCAATCAGACCAGGTCCTGCCTTTCTTGATTAAGGTTGTCACTCCTGAGAGACGTTTGTCCAAAAAATTTCGGCAGCATCTCTCCTGTAACAATTCAACTTTCCCTGAATACATTTTATCATAGGCCCACATGACCACTCACTAATACATTACATGTATCCAAAAAGACTAAACTATATGAATAAGGGTCCACACGACCACAAACTAGTAATCTAACACATGCATGATATAACAACCCACCACAAGAAACCAGTAGCATTTAGCCACAACATCAAACCAATCAATGTATAACCACAACTACAACCCAACAACGTATAAATGCAAATCCACACGATATAACAATTCTTAGATGTAAACTCCACAATAAAACAAAGTAGAAACTCCATAAATCCACGATAACAGAAATTCCGCAGCAAAATTATAACAGGATCCAAATTCACACAAATACGAACAGAAATCCAAAACACTACTCCAAACACACAAACGAAATCAAACTCCTCCTACTGTGAGATGGGGGCAGTCTAGCAGAACTCTAAGCTTCAAGACAATAACCTTATCGATCGGCTACCTAGGGAGAAAGAAAGGAAATCTCAGGGTCTAGGTGGTGAGTATAAAATACTCAGTAGATACTAAAATAGAAGTGCACAACATATATATAAACATGGGTATCAACAAGATATACAGTCTCAATATGATACTTAGTGAACAAGGTCAATAACAGATAACAAATATCATGCATATACAACCAATGCATGTAATGTCACACAATGCAACAAACATATATCATACAAATGCAACAAACACACACACAGATGTCATAAAATAAATTGTCAACAAATGCAAGAAAATAACTACCAATAAATGCATGCACATATGCAGCATACATCACAAGTAACATGTATGGTCACTGTATGCACTCGCCACCCCCAGACACCTACACAGTGAACTGGGTGCCAAATAGGACAACACTATTCACCCCCTCTAGCGAACGCCTCGATCCCAACAACACATACTACCTAGCTGACCCACAGGATAACGAACTCCCGAGGCTATGGCATGCTACTCACCTGCAGCCATACCGCACTTGAAGGGTACTTCCTACTCTTTCATTACTGTAACAACTACATATGCAAAATGCAGATTTTCAAACAAACCCCTTCTCGACCCTCTCAGCCTTGTCGCTGATGGCTTCGCCTTACGACATGCTCGGAATATTCATGACTCAGACCTCCTCGACCCTCTCAGTCTTATCGCTGATGACTCCGCCTTATGACAGGCTTGGAATATTCATGGCTCAGACCTTCTCGACTCTCTTAGCCTTGACGCTGATGGCTCCGCTTTACGACAGGCTAGGAATACTCATGGCTGAGGCCTTCTCGCCCCTCTCAGCCTTGTCGTTGATGGCTCCGCCTTATGACAGGCTCGGAATACTCATGGCTCAGGCCTTCTCGGCCCTCTTAGCCTTATCGATGATGACTCCGCCTTACGACATGCTCGAAATACTCATAGCTCAGACCTTCTCGGCCCTCTCAGCCCTGTCGCTGATGGCTCCGTCTTACGACAGGCTCGGATCCCTCAAGGCTCAGTAGCCTTCTCGGCTTCACTCAGTGTCTCAATCTCCCGAGTACTTAGTCTCTCAGTAGCCTTCTCAGCTTCACTCAGTGGCTCAATTTCCCGAGTACTCAGTCTCTCAATAGCCTTCTCGACTTCACTCAGTAGCTCAGCCTCCCGAGCACTTAGCCTCTCAGTAGCCCTCTTGACTGCATTCACTCAATAGTTCAGTCTCCCGAGCAATCAGCCCCTCAATAGCCCTCTCGGCTTCATTCACTTAATAACTCGGTGATTCCGGCAGCCTAGTCTCTCGACCTTTCGCCATGCAATATTGTAGGTCGGTCGATGGGCCTGGCTCACCACACACCTCGACCATGATCCGACCCACAACCTACTAACTTTCTCTGGTTGTATCAAGCTCGCATATGCAGCTCATTCGTTCGTTCACCGTTGGTAGTGTTTGGTTCGAGAACGACTTCGAGTTCACTCGCCTGAATCAATTACTTGAATACATTTATACGAAAACACTACGCCGGACGCCTCGGTCTCTCTAAGCCAAGTGGTCCGATCATTCGCTCGCACTACACTCGAATTTAACGCTTCGTTTGACTTACTGCGTTTGCAAGCATAGTCTTTTGCGCTCGACTTAGAAATGGCCTCAACTTCGCTCAATCGGATTGTTTCCTTAGACTCGCACTTCTCGAAAAGCATTTAGCTTGGCAATTACTCTGACCTCGCTCAACGATCCTACGCATTTGAATCATTACTCAACTCATTTTGTATGCATCCTGAGGTCCACCCGACCAACCAAAGTTATGGGGGTCAGGGCCTCATTATTGTTTGATTAAGTTTGTTCGTGACCTTGTTCTTGCTCGGCTAAGTAGTTTACTTACTCGGCCGCTGTTAATACTTAGGCAGATTTACTGAGTGTCCGAGTAAGGTCCCTCATGATCGGTTCGGAAAGGACTATGATTCCATTCGCCCCTCAAACAGCTCGGTAGAAGACAATGTGTTAGTCAGATACTTCATGGGAAAGCCTTGGAATCAGTCATCCAAGTCATTCAAAGAGCTTATTCGCTACTCGAGTCTCGCTTAAGTGCAACACCGACTTCGGTTTTGCATAGTCGGATCGTGGCTTGATTGCGATCTCAGCCTTATCTTTTTGGCCGAGTTACTTATCTCTTTTCGTTCGGATTAGACACTTGACTGACTCTGTTACATACCTCCCTCACTCGACCTGAACTGCATCTAACTTGGTGTCGACTCCGGTCTCACTTGCCCGAGTCATTCACTTGTTTGGCTCGGCTGATTAGTGGCTTTACACTCAATCGGCTAAATAAATCCATCTCCTTCACCCAGGTCGAACCCTCACTTGCCTCTCATTTGCTCGATCTGACTTCGGACACTTAACCATTCCCCGCATACAGTAGAAACAAAGAAACCAAAGGCATGTCAAAAACTATTTCATTAAGTTTTTCATTACACCAAAAGGAAAAAGTTACAAAAAGAGATTACAAAAAAACCAAACATATGGGCCCGAGCTCAAGCGGTCAGCTCGGCTTCCCTTGCTTGCTCGATCGGGGCTGGGAGGTTAGTTGGCTCTGCGGGAGGGTCGGTCAGCTCCACTGGAGGGTCGGTCGGATCTGTCGGAGGGTCGGTTGGCTCACCCTGAGCTGGAGGATCAGCGAACTCGGTCGCGGTCAGCTCCTCGGTCCGTGCAGTCGGCCCCGCGGGAACTTTAAGTCCTTTAGCCTCCTTGGGATAATCCCTTCGGTCGGCCTCAGGCAAGTCGTTCCATGCCTTCCTCAGGTCCAGGAAATTGAGGTCGACATCCCGAACAATGAGTCCCGACTTCAAGAAATGTCGAATGACACCCTTGAAGTCGTACTCCATCATTTTGCTCGACTTCAAGGCCACCAAGTGGAAGAAGTCAGACGAGGTCAGGAAGGCTCGTTGGCGCTCCTCTAGCCAAGCCTCCTCCCTCATCTGGAGGTCCTCCATCTCCGCCTGTACTGCCTCGAGCTCTAAAATGAATTGCTCTTCTTTCGCTCAAGCCTCCTCCAGCTGCCGACCCAGTTGCTCTCGTTGCTAGCCGAAGTCGGTCCTCAGCTGAAGAAGTTGATTCTTGGCCGTTACCAGCTCGGCCTCTCGACGGACAGCCAGGTGCTCTGCTTGTAAGTAGGACTCCCTGGCCTGCTTCTCGGACTGGTACGCGTCCTCGGCCTCGATTCTGACTCGGGCCAACTCTAGCTCCAGCTCATGGACCCGGGTCAGATTGTCCTGGGCCTTCGTCCGCCACTCCTTCGCCCTCGCCTCCGCCTTCTCCTAACCGCCCCGAGCCACGGCTAGCTCATCTCGAGCCAGGTCGGCCTCCCTCAGTGCCTCCTATAGTCCACTCTGCACTGGGATCGGTCCACCAACTGCGCCCACAAGCGAGTTATTTCACTGTCCATCTGAGCGATGCGCTCATCCGCTCGGACGAGATGGCGATGGAGAGCCTTCTGCTCCATGCCGGTCTGCAAACAAACAAGACTGGTCAGAAACTAAATGAAATAAACAAACAACCCTACGCATACGACACCTGACTCACCTTTATGTACGACTCGTATAAATGTTCACTTAGCTAAATCATCCCGAACCGAGGGATGATTGCCTAATGCGCCTCGAGGCGCTCGCTCGCCTCCTCGCCCAGCTCCCGAGCGAATAGGCCCCCCGAGTCGACTCAGACACGCTCGGGAGAAGCCTCCGTCGGAGATGAGGGGGGAGATTGAGCGACGACGCCCTGCCCCTCCGAGGTCGCGCCGCTAGGCTGAACGGCCAATGCAGACCGAGACGCCTTCGACCCTTTGTCAAGCCGGTCCTTGCCCTTGCGCACCAGCGACTGGGTCGGTGGCGTCTGCTCCGAGTTAGTCCTCTCGGCGGACGCAAGGGGTTTTCGCTTCTTGGACTGCTCGGCCTCGGCAATGGCGCTGTGGGAGGAGGCCTTCTTCTTCTGGCCCCCTCAGTCGGTCGGGTCCGAGTCGAGCTGTCGACACCCGGAGTCTTCTTCGGCTTTGGCGGTGCTCGACTAGAGCGGCCCCCTTAGTCTTGGGTCAGGGAGCATCGACACTCGTTGGTCGGCTCGCAGGGGACACTCGGACAGCGACAAAGCCCTGGATTCTTCAGTGGCGTCCCCTTCATCCCATAGGCTCTCCACGGACGCCAGATCCCACTTAAGGATCTTGTTCATCGAGGCATTCAGCATGATTCAGCCTGCAAAGATAAGGAAGAGTTAGTCAGTGATGGTGAACAAAATTATCAAAAAACTCTCTTACTTAGTTGATCCCCCAGCCGAATATAGATCGAACTCAGCCCTGCTCGATACAACAGGGCCTCATTCTCCACTAGATGGTTGACGTTGAAGCTCAACTCATCCATGATTGCCATCACCTCCAAAAAGGATCGAGATTGGCGGCTCTGACCTACGGCGGAAACAAAAGGTAGGTCGGTCGACCATTGGGTCAGCCAAGTATACGGTTGTGGAGGTTTGATATATACAAAACGACCCTTCCAGCCCTTGTGGGAGGTCGGGTACTCACTCAAAAAATTACACCCTTGCCGGGCGGAAAAATAAAAAACCCCACACTCGCCTCACCGCAAGTCATATAAGGCGTTAAAGAGGGTCGGGGTCGATGGAATTTGCTACAGCCGGCATATGATGATTGTACCACAAATTAGGTGGTAGGAGTTGGGGGCGAGTTGGTATAGATTGACTCGGTAAAAATTGGCTAGCTCTTGTATGAAGGAGGGGATTGGAAACCTAAGACCACTAGTCATTTGGTCGTAAAAGAAAGTGACATGGCCCGGGAAGGGTTCGTGGGCTCGATGCTCGGGCATGGGCACGTGAATGGTGTGGTCGGCTGGAATCTCGAACTGGGTTCATAACATACTGATGGCATCCCTGTCATAAACAGGGCGCCGGGTCTCGAACCATGGGATTTCCGAAGATTTGGGAGATTTGGGAGCCATAGGGGTCGGTAGTTATGAAAGAACGGGTCGGGGCTAACGGAAAAGGGGTCGGACTTACAAAAACTCACGGAGAAAGGGCTCAGATGTGCTATGAGAAAAGATGGAGACATAGAGTAGAGGCACGTAGCACTTGAATTCGATAACTTTGAACATGCCAACGAAGTCCCCCTTTTATAGTACCCAACGAGGGTGACATGGTCGCCTTGAGGCCATTGGATCACGGTGGTTATGCCCCGATGGCCAGATCTACACCGCACGTCCGACCAATCCGATTGGCTCAGTCTCTCTCCACCCTCTTTGCTCAACGTCAATCTTGGCCCTTGCCTCTCGCCGGACCCTTCATCCGCACCGTCGAAGGTCTGACAACGGCGAGTGGTCGTCTAACGACGGATCCGACCGTACGGATCTTGTTAGTGATCGCGCATGCTCTCTGCCATCAATGCGGTGATACGCCCCTTACATCCACGGATGATTGCGTATTTCGCGCATTAAATGTGATTAGACCTCCGATCCGACCCCAGTGCACACACTGACCCACTACATCTACTCGGCTAACATACGTACGAAGCCGAGCTGACCTGCCTAGCTTTCTTAACTTGCCAAGCCAAAAACCTTCTCGGTTTGGACAAGGCAAAGCGTTCTCGAACACGCCTGTCTGTCTCTGACTCTCAAGCTGAACCCCAATCCGCATACTGATCCACTACATCCACTTGGCCGACGCTCACCAAGCCGACCCGTGCTCAAGCCAGATCAAAATCCATCCAACACTCGCCGACTCATTATGGCTGACTCAGCTTGCTAGGTTTTGCTTGGCCGACAAGTGCTGACCCCTTATGATCTATTCAGTGCGAACACAACTCGCTAATTGTTCTAACACCCGCCAGATCAGAGCCAACGCCCCCAAACCTGACCCAGTGAAGGATACTCAGGCTAATTGTTGTCTAATCAGTCAGCATACACCTCCTTCGACTAGACTTAATGGGGAGGCTTTTGTGATATGGCGGGTCTTTATCGGTCTGACATGGCAAAATGGATCAATAACCGATCTAATCTGGTAGGTCAATAGTCAATGGTCAAACCATATTTTGACTAGCCCAGTAACGCTTCGACTGACCCAACTACAATAATATTCAGCCCAGACAGTATCATTCAGCTTGGCCCCTCAATCAGCTCGGACTCAGCTCTACGACGACATACTCAGTCAGCTCGGCCACGTAGCTCGGCCACACAGCTCGGCCACACAGCTCGGCCACACAACTCGGCCACACAACTCGGCCACACAGCTTGACCATGCAGCTCGGCCACACAGCTCGGCCATGCAGCTCGGCCACACAGCTTAGCCACTCAGTCTCGACCACTCAGTCTCATCCACTTGCTTAGTCAGTTCGGCAGCTCCGCTATATGTCTCGGCCTCACTCGACCCCTACCACTCCGACCTCTGCAGTTACTTGGCTTTACTCAACCAATCCGACCTCCTCCGATCACTCAGCCTCGCTTGGCCATCTTCAGTACTAAAGGACAATCAAGCGTGCGAGCGGTTACTAGGTTTTCAGACCTGGTCCCCTAGATCTTCGTGCAATTGTACCTACAGCCAAAAGATGAGAATAATCAGCTCTACCAAACTGCGGGGTGGTTAGAGATCATCAGAGATGGTTCCCCTAATGCTGTATTACTAGCTCATTTGTTAGCAAATCACAGAAATCTGCCTCCCTAAGACATTGCACAGCCTGCTCCTCTAATAGAAGAAATGTTCCCCTCAGCTACTATATAAATCCCCGCATGTATGAAGGACACTCTCTCTCGAATTCTCTTCACTTCACATACTGTTTCTTCTTCATTCTTGCTCTTGACTGACTTGAACGTCGGAGAATCGGGAATCTCCGACGCCTCGCTGACCCCTTTCACTCAGCTCTTTCTTCTCAGGTTCTCTCGTCGGTAGAACCAGCAAAGGTTGAGATGATATATTCTTAATTGATGACTTAACCGTCTAGGGCATCTAGCTGGAACACCATCCATCTGGGAAGTTTGATATGTATATTACAAAAATCACAATCGGTTTGTTTATTAATGGCTGCCGCTTGCCCCTCTCATGATAATTATATTTATTGATATACTTGTATTCCATATTTATTAATGGCTGCCGCTTGCCCCTCTCAATATACTTGTATATTACAAAAATCACAATCTTCTCAGCTTCTATCCAGTGCTTCTGGAAACGGGAAAACACGCGCTACCGCACAAAATCATTTTGCTAGCGTAATAATTCGTTTTTTCCCTCTATAAAATCCCAAGCTCGCGGGACAAATACTCACTGAGCTCGATCGACCGCCATGGCCGACGTCTGCGACGATTCGGGGCTTGGGGAGTACACCAAGGACGGCACCGTCGACCTCAAAGGCAACCCTGTCCTCCGGTCCAAACGAGGAGGGTGGACTGCCTGCTCCTTCGTCGTCGGTACGAACTCCTCCGCGCGGCGATCTTTTTTGTTTTGCTTCCGTGTGCGCACCAGGTGTTCGACGAATTGGTTGGCTGATATTTATATACGCATGTGTGTGTGTGTGTTCAGTGTACGAGGTGTTCGAGCGCATGGCGTACTACGGCATCTCCTCCAACCTGATACTGTACCTGACGAATAAGCTGCACCAGGGCACCGTCACGGCCTCCAACAACGTCACCAACTGGGTCGGCACCGTCTGGCTGACGCCGATCATCGGCGCCTACGTCGCCGACGCGCACCTCGGCCGCTACTGGACCTTCATGATCGCCTCCATCATCTACCTCTCGGTAATTGCTCCGTTGACCTATTCAAGTTGGAAAGCACGCCCTTCCTTCGTCTTTACCTATGGCTCATCTCGTAATATAAAACAGATGTGATAAATGACGATAAGCCAATAAATTAAATTTTTAAAAAAATAGTTTCTTTTATTTTATGAGTTTGTATTTTACTCCTTTTTTTTTGGCTAAGTTTTTTTTTTTTTCCTTCTTTTTAAACATCAATTCATTAAAACCTCTGATAACGTATTTAATAATAGTATAACAAAATGTAACTAAAATATAGGTGTCTTTTTATTTAAGTTGCAGTAAATATGTTTTCGTCTAGTTACAATAAATATTTTCATTTAGTTAAAATAGGTGTTTTTGTTTAATTATAACATGTGTCTTTATTTTGACAAAAAAAACTCTATAAAAAATCAATTATTACAATACTTAAAATCTTCTAACTTTATTAGAACTAAGATGATAAAATTGTCAAGCAGAATCATTATGTTAAATCCTAGACAAAATTGTCAAGATTGGGGTTGATAACCTTTTTTTTTAAAAAAAAAATCTTTAGATGCAAGCTCATTTTATAATGTACAATTAAATTCATATATGCAAGTTCATTTTATTTAATTTTCCCAACAAAAATTTAACCTAATACAAACATCTTTGTTCAGTTATAGACTATGCTTTCATTTAATTATAATAAATACATGACAAAAAATAATTAAGGGCAAAGATCAAATGGGTGTTTTTTTTATCGATTCGTTGAAGGGATGCCCTCGTCTCTATACTTTCATTATATTATTTTCATTATTATCTCTCCTCTTTATTTTTCGTTTAAATCTTGAATCAATCGAACATGTTGTAGTAATTGTAGGTGCTACAACGTCACAGTTGTATAGTTATAGCAGTTATGATTCCATAGCTGTTATAACTGTGAATGTTAAATAAACTATAAGAAGTCATAACTTTTATTTCGGGTTGAATCACAGAATGTATAATATATCAAATCGAAACTTGTTTAGAGATCTATATTTGTTATTGGGTGTAACCTATAATGACTCAGTCTTATACCCAAAAGGCTTTTCAGAGACTTCGAAAAATTTTAATCTTTTTTATTTAAGATTATTTTTTATGTTGTAGCAACTACAGTTTATAGTTGTTATAATTGTTATAGTTATAGTAGTTACGAAATCATAACTGCTACAACTATATAACAATTACGAGTACCTAACTATTATGATGCGTCCAACCAAGTTAGAATTTAAGCGAAAAATATAGACAGGATAATAATAAAAATAATATTAGAGGATAATTATGTCATTTTATATGGAATGAAGTGCTCTTTCAATAAAAAAAAATATATAAAATAGGACGTCCTTTTCATAATTTAAAAATAAGTCTTCTTATTTTTGTCCAATAATTAACAACTACGTTTTCATTCAATTATAATAATGTAGACGTCTTTATTTTGATAAAAAAAAATAATTAATCATACAATGGGAATACTTTTATTTAGTTATACTACCTTTATTTATTTTTAATAAATATCTTTTTTATAATTCATGCACAATTGTTTCAAGATAATACATAGACAACGTAAGCACCTTGCATGCCAAACAAAATCACTTAAAATTATAAATTCTATTTTATTAATCTATAATTTCCCTTGTGAAATTAAAACAAATTAAATTAATTGGTTGTGAGATAATTTTCAAGTCACGTTTGTGATGCCTGGCGCTTGCTTCGAAACAGGGGATGTGTCTACTGACCTTGTCCGTATCGCTGCCGTCGCTCAAACCGCCGCCGTGCGGCGCCAACACCGGCGACCCTTCCTGCTCCACCGAGGCCACGCCGCTGCACCTCGGAGTCTTCTTCTGCGCGCTCTACATTCTCGCCGTAGGCACCGGCGGCACCAAGCCCAACATCTCCACCATCGGCGCCGACCAGTTCGACGAGTTCCATCCCCGCGAGCGCACGCACAAGCTCTCCTTCTTCAACTGGTGGATGTTCAGCATCTTCTTCGGCACCCTCTTCGCCAACACCATCCTCGTGTACATCCAGGACAACGTCGGATGGACCCTCGGCTACGCCCTGCCCACCCTCGGCCTCGCCATCTCCATCTCTGTCTTCGTCGCCGGCACTCCCTTCTACCGCCACAGGATCCCCGCCGGGAGTCCCTTCACCAAGATGGCCAGGGTTATCGTGGCCGCCGCCCGGAAATGTACCGTGCGGTTGCCCAGCGACCCCAAGGAGCTGCACGAGCTCGATTTCGACGCCTATGCCGGGCCCGGAAAATACCGCATCGATTCCACACCAACTTGGAGGTGAATTATACGATTTCTCATCGCAATCAGATTTTTTACTCCGATCACACATCAAAATTACAATTTTTAACATCCGTCACCAGGATTCTGAATAAAGCAGCAGTGAAGACGGGTCCGACGAATCCATGGGCGCTCTGCACGGTGACGCAAGTGGAGGAGACGAAGCAAATGTTGCTGATGATCCCAATCCTCATCACCACGTTCATCCCCAGCACAATGTACGCCCAGATCAACACCCTGTTCGTGAAGCAGGGCACCACCCTGGAACGCCACATCGGGCCCAACTTCAAAATCCCTCCGGCGAGCCTCGCCGCCTTCGTCACCATCTCCATGCTCGTCAGCATCGTCCTCTACGACCGCTACTTCGTCCCCTTCATGCGCCGGTTCACCGGGAACCCCCGCGGCATCTCGCTGCTACAGCGCATGGGCGCCGGGATGGCGATCCACATCGTGATCATGTCGGTGGCGTCGCTGACGGAGAGGCATCGGCTGGCGGTGGCGCGGGAGCACGGGCTGGTGGAGAGTGGCGCGGGCGTCCCGCTCACCATCTTCATCCTGCTGCCTCAGTTCGTGCTGATGGGTGTGGCGGACGCGTTCCTGGAGGTGGCCAAGATCGAATTCTTCTACGACCAGGCGCCCGAGGGGATGAAGAGCCTGGGGACGTCCTACGCCATGACCAGTCTCGGCGTCGGCAACTTCCTCAGTAGCTTCCTGCTCTCCACCGTGGAGCGCATCACGAGGCAGCATGGCCATGGGTGGATACTCAACAATTTGAACGCGTCGCACCTGGATTACTATTACGCCTTCTTCGTCGTGCTCGATTGCCTCAACTTCGCCGCATTTTATGTGGTGAGCAGGTACTACGTTTACAGAGCAGAGCCGACGCAGGAGGGGTCGATGAATGAAGTGTTAGAAATGTGAATGGAAAAGCTAGGGAGGGCTTTATTGTGAATGCCATTTTAGTCTCATATTGAAGCAGTGTCAAAGATTGGACGAATTTAGTTTTGAAAATTATGTTAAACGCACTCAGGCTCAAGCAACACTGACAATTAGGCATGCGACTTCCCTGACTTAACAATGTTCTCCCAACTCGACGCACAAGCAATGACAATCAACTTGGACTCGACGACTAATTCAATAGTCTAGTGACGGATCCACTTGGCAGCATTCGGTGTAGCTCGAGAAGCACTCGACTTTCTATTCGCGACAATCGCTCGGGCATTACTGTATGCCCTGATTCAAACTTCTCTTCTCACAAGAACTCGAGAAGCTTCGGACTGCAGACTTCACAATACTCAAGAAACACGAGAGTAGCTCAGCGGCTTCCACTCGAACGGGCTCAAGAAGCACTTAGAGTAGTCGGTCGAATCAGGAGCTTAGATGATAATAAGTCTTATTTCATTTGTAATTTTAATTCAGATTACATTCCTTATATCTCCCATGACAAAATTGTCCAACATGAAAGAGTTTTACACATATAGCCGTTGCCATTCGAAGAAGATTCTGAGTTTATTCTCGAACTATAATAGTGCTAATTACTTTCTCTGAAATAAAATTTGTATACATATATAATTCCAAAGTGACACTAATATAATTCTTACACACTTAGCTTGATGCACGCATCATCAGTATCACATATCAAATTTAACTTAAATATTTTATCAAATGCATCAAAATAGTTTGATCAAATTTGGCCACTTTAGAATGTTAATGTAACAATAATATATGCATTAATTTTATGAATTCCCTGGCCATGTTCAAATCAATGTCGTCCTTCCATTGAATTCAATTGCCCTTGTAAAATCCTTGTGTTTTCTACCTTTTTGGTTGTGGACTTGTGGTATGCCACTCACCTTGAGTTTGAAGAAGTGTATGTTAGGATTGTGTTGCCTCATGTATTCTTTCTTTCGTTAACCTCTTCTTCCCAACCCTCAAGAATTTCAGTCTATGATTTTTCATTGATCATTAGTTGGAAGGTGTGAGGTTAGCTAGGCTTGCTTCCTATCTATTTCCATGTGCTCGTGGTGAATAATCTCTCCCGGTCCTATGTATGTTTCGAGCTTTTATTTCTTGGTCCATATTGTGATTCCTGTCTATTGTACTTGTTGAAGTATGCATGCAAAAATGCTCGAACTATTGGTGACAGCTGAGCCGTCAGGCCAAGAGTCATCTGTGTTTCTCAGATTAGTCGTTCACTTTCAAAATTAATCAGATCATAAAAATTGAATATCTGAATTTTATTTTATGTTTAACAGTAGGAACCTTGCTATGCCCATGGTAATGAACCATGCATTATCACCTACAGTTTGCTGTGCATAAAATATAACTATGGGCTATGATTATCTAGGTAGGTAGTGATGTGCTAGTTAGGCTTAATGTTGAAGCCTAATAACTTTGAGAAACACCCAAACATTTTTGTTGACTGATTCAAGTCCTAGGCCTTGATGATGACTTACCAATTGTTCTAGTAAGCTCAAATCTAGCTAGTGTTCTAGTCGATTGGATATGACCAATCGAGTAGTGCAACAAGGAATTAATTATAATTGATTGGAGGTAAGTTTTTGATCCCAAAATATTTTATTTGAGTTATAGTTGACTAAAAGGGTTTTCAATTGATTGAATTAATATTTGATCAGCCAACTGAAACTGCTTTAAGTCAACTAAAGGTATAACGATTAGAGTTCAACTTTCACATTTGGGTGCCAATCAATTGGATTGGAATTCTATTAATCTAAAGGTGTCTAGAAAGTAAAAAAATTTGACACCTAAACTATATAAATTCTGAGAGAACTTTTAAGTGCATAACTTTATAAATAATATTCTACAATTCTTATGCTTAAATTGATTAATTGCCCAAGAGCTTGGACTTAAGCTGAAGGCCATAACATTCTTGATTGGTAATTTATTTATTTCTTTCATTTTCATCTTTAGTAAGAAGTGCAAGAAAAGAAAAGGTGAACAAAAATTTGATTAAATTAAAATAATCGATTGAATTTAAAAGTTTGATTTCGTTATTTTAAAATTTTAATTTTTTTAAAATATTGATTATTTTACATAATTCAGTTCGATCTCAATTTTAAAACTTCTATTTCTATTAAATCGAATAAACTGATATTATCAATCGAACCAGAACTTAAATCTCTAAGCCAATAAATCCTAAATTCTTAATTGGAGTCATGCACCACTCCTCACCTCACGTATGCTGCATGCGACTCCTCATCTCCGTAGGTTCGCCCTGTTCGATCCTCAACCCTCCCCTCTTCCCATCATTCTCGTCGCCGGTGAGGCCGTTGCTCTTGCTCAATTCTCTCGAGTCATCTCGCCTCTCGCCCTCACACCAGAAAGGAGTCAGTGACCGGTGCAACAACTCACAGTCAGACTCAATGGTGTCCAATCCTCCTCATTGGTCGTCTCTCCATCCTCGCCTCCTCGGTCATCTTTCAGTTTCAGGTTAGATAGATTTGCACTCGAACATCAAGTTGTTTACAAATTATGTGCTTAGTTCAGTAGCCTCTTCTGAATTACGGGTATAACCGTCAAGTTGGATTAGGCCCGTCAGGTTGGCCCGCGCCCCGCCAAGTAATTTAGGTAGGTTGGGTTGGAATTTTATCAATCCATTTTAAGATGGGTTCAGATGGGTTTGATAGAACTTGTAAATCCTAAATGATATAAGTTCTATAAAACCGGATAAGAACTTCAAATAGGAAATACAATAATAAGGATCTAGTTTCTATGAATAACATGGTTTAACATATAAATACCAAAAGTAATGATAAAGAACCCGATTGAAGAGTCATCGTCTTTATCCTGCAACGACAACTGCTCGATCCCTGTGGAAGAAGAAGAAGCGGAAGCAAAAGGTTGATCTTCCAAGGGAATTAGGATGACGGCACCGTAACTCCTTCGTCAATGGGAAACGAAGGCGAGATGTCAATTATCCTAAACCCTCGGGGACTAAATCCTATATATATAGTTGTCCAATTCATTATCAACCTTTAAAAAAATAATAATGGAATAAATTGACTTATTCTATATACTTAGTCTTTATCCAATAATATCTAATTGGATTAATAGATTCAATAAATTTAATTTATATCCAATAATACCGGAACGGACTAACGGATTTTACATATTTAATCCACATCCAATAATCCAAAACTCGATAAACTTTAATTAGATCACTTAAATGAGTTCGATTTGTATCCACATATACAAATTACAATTAATCCCATTTTTAAGAAATTAAATCCAACAAGGTTGACCCGCTTAGGCCCATGACCTGTGTGGGTTGGCCCACGACGGGCTTGGATTGGCCCACGGATTGAGAAAGTTTATTTATTTATTTTAAATTTTAAAATTGAAATAGAAAACTCAATGAATTAGTGAGTTTGATCCATTTAAATTATAATTCAAGCTTAAAAATTATAATTCAAATTTAAAAATTTTAACTTAATCAATTTAAATTATAATTTAAACTTAAAATTTTTAATATTTTTAATATTTTTTTATTTTTTAATAGACCCTTTGATTGACCCGCCTAACTCGCGATCCGCCTTGAGTTGGGTTGGGTTAGAGATTTTCCAATCCGTCAAGTTGGTGGGTTGGCCCGCCCCGCCCCGCCCCGCCCCGCCATATGATGAGTCCGTCATGAGTTAGCCCGCCTCACCATGAGTTAGCTAGCCTGTTTGACAACTCTAATTACGGGTTGCCTTCTTATTTGACCTCGGTTTGAAAATACCATCAAGTATACATATTTAAACTCAATATATTTTATGATAACTCATTTGCTTCATTAGTTAAAATAACTTGCACTAGAGCTCTTTTTCCTGTGACTGCCCTGATTGGAAATTGTATAATACGAAATGTAGAGCAAGTGTCTTCTACAATGATCCGTGAAAAAATAATAACTCGGGCAAGATGTTGTCCCTTTAGTTATTAATCTTCAAGATTAATCAAAGTAAGTTGATCGATGTAGAAGGGAGATGATCGAACAAGATGTTTTAATTATCATTGCCTAATATGGGAGATGATCGATGTAGAAGGGATCAAACAATGAAGTTGCATTACAAAGATGTTTCTTCTGAACGATGCCATGAAAATTATTTGATTGATAATTCTCTCTTCAACTAGTTAAACTAGCTAGTCGAAGAACTCACTCAGCTTAATAGGTTATTGACATGCATTCATTTATATTTTTAAAATAATTAAACTACTCGACATTCACTTAGCTTATAAATAGGTATTGACATTCATGATTTTTTACTTGCCCCATCCATGTTTCCTTAATTTTGAGTGATTTTTTATTTAAATTGATTCTTGAAATAGAGGAAACTTCAATTGAAGTATTACTTGCTCTTCCATCATTCCATGCTCTTAAATTACTTTAGAAGTTTATGATTTTTTACTTCTTGATCATTTAGGGACAAGTACACCACAAGGAGAGGGTCTCAAGGACAAAATAAAATTTCTACGTTGCCACATTATCCAAAAATCAAAATTATAATATAATTTTTAATCTTTAATCTTCACAATGTAATTTATGTGTAAGTTGAATTATGTTTATCATCTCTTAAATTTTTATTAACATTTGGCAAAACTTGTAATTCTTAATTTCTCATACAATGCGTCGTATCTGAGATTTAAATCGTGAGTACTTAAATAAATCATTGAGCACTTTATTGCCAAACCATTGCTTGGGGCAAAATTTTTTTTTTGAACTTATATTCATTGGGACTTTTGGAAGTTGGAACTTGTAGATTCGTTTATGGTTTAATGTAAGAATGTGATTTAATCTTAGGTAATCAACTTAGTTAATTTTGTGGTATGCAAGAATGTAAATAGTTTTGATGAATTTTATTGAGTTAATTTTGTAAATGGATAAGGAAATTAATTATATATATAGGGGAGTTATTTTGATTTTTTTTCATCACCATGTGGAATCTCCTCTGGTATAACATCTTGAAATTCCTTAAAAATTAGTTTTCATAATAACTAGTGATTCCTTGTGTTATTGATTCTCTTTTGACTACTACAATAGTCAAAATATCATGACCCCTTTCTATTTAATTCACCTTTGAATTTGTCATAAGATATGAGAACACTAACTTTCTGCTTTAATGGATTGGCTTTAGATGGTTAAAATGGAGTTAAAACAATCTTCTTTTCATTCATCTTAAAAGAATATGCATATTTGTAGCCATCATTTGACACTCTCCTTTCATAATCTCATGGACTTTCTAACAATATATGACAAACATCTATTTAAGGCTAAGACTTTGTCAAAAAACCTAGAGAAGGTGAATAGATCCGTCGAGGATGATCTACCTAGTTCATAGTAAAATTCGTAGTAAAGACATATCAAATTCGTTGACAACTGATCACTTGTTAAAGTAGACACAAAGATGCATGGGCTGGGGATGGATGCGGGATGCTGGCGCATGTATGACAATTGCATATTAGATGGGGCATGGGCCAGATGGATGCATATCGATATAAGGCAGGATTCAAGGGAAGGAGCACTTGCTTTTCGACATCTAATCACATGACTGTTAAATCCATGCTGATTTGAGCCTACATATCATACATATGGCTAGTGGAGGAGGCTCAAATGGATACTAGATGGCTAGAGTTGGAGGACTGGTGCTGTGAGGGGCTCAACATGTGACGACACATATATCACTAGAGGCGATTGTGACCTCTTTTGTTGGCTTTGGACTTGGTACTACGGCGGCCGTGAAAAGGATACATATTATGTTTTTCTGTTAGTCAGCTACACGGTAATCCAACAATGTTATTCGTGCATATACATGTATTATCCTTTTTAGATATCATATTTTATAAAAAATTAACATACGATCGTACATTTTGATGATATATATATATATATTACCTTTCATTAAAAAAATATCACACAAATTTTATCTTTATAATTCTTGTCAATAGAAAAAGAACCAACTATCTTTTTATTTCCATTCTTTCATTTCTCTTTTGCAACCATAACAATTGTTAGAGATTTTAACGATGGATAATATTTCAATTTGTGATTTTGCATGATCTCCAATGATACAATGTTCTTAAAGTTGCAACTAGCAATATGATAAATAAATACACGTTCTCAAAGTCACCAACTTAAAAGTTAAAAATAGATAGATATGTATCATTATTGAAAAGTTTAATTAATTTGATTTTTATCAAATTAATTAATATTTTATTTAATTTAATTTATTTGATTTGTATTAAAAAATTTGGTCAATTCGATTAGTTGTGACAAAATTTTTTTAAATTTGTTTGATTTCACCGATTAAATATGTATCATTATTAAAAGTTTGAATAATTTAATTTTTATCGAATTAATTAATATTTTATCAATTTAATTTATTTGATTTTTATTAAAAAGTTTAGCCAATTTGATTAGTTTAAATTTTTTAAAATTTATTTGATTTTGATTAAATTGGCTCGATCAATTTAATTTTGAATCGATGTCGATTCAATTTTGAATAGATTGCTCAACCCTAAGTGCAAGAATTTATTAAAAATGTTGGCTTCACTTTGCTTCACTGTTTTGAATCATTATTATGGATTAATTAGCCGACTCCAAGCCTTTTTTTTTTTTTTTGCCATTGCTAAATAAAAAAAAGCAAACCCTAAGGAATACGCTGACCCACCCTTCGGTGTTTTCTGTTGGAGTACGAGACTAGACTTGAGTGAAAGGTTACAACATAAGACGGTGGCCTCCACTTGGTGGACCAATGACATGCCCCCTTTCTCTGTAGCCTACTTTAGTTTTGGCATACGATCTGTCTTAAGGCGATCGCAAATCCAAATGCGGGCGACGCAGTCCTCCGTAAACCGCAGCAGACTCTCGCCTCCACCAGAAGTACTCAAAGAATCGGGACAAGCGGTCTGTGTCCTCCGGCACTAAGTCGCCAGGTTACTCTTTCTCCTCATGCCTCTTCGAGATTTTTGTCCTCGCGGGAGCAATATTGAGTGGAAAATTTGTCATTCGAGGTCTAAATTTATGTTCTGAATCTTTTCTGGTTCTTGAATTTGCTCTTTTTTTAGTCTGCGACCCTTCCTAAATACGTATTGGATCAGGCATTCTTGTATTTGGTTACTGATTTTTTAAAATCTTTTTGGGTTGTAAGTCAACTTGAAGTGAGGATATTGTAAATGCGGGAAGAAGATATTTTTTTTTGGGGCCGGATGGTTATCTCATTTCTAGTTATTTTGTCGGCAGCAAGTTACCAAGTCCAATGAAGTTCGTCTTCGTTTTCAGTTCTGATTTCCATGATTAGTTCTCGAGGTGTACTCTGTTTGAAACATTGATTGTCGTTTCAAAGTTTGTTATTTGAAAGGGTGTAGCAAGAGTTTGATTAATGTCATGATCAGTGAGTTGGATTTTACCTGATTGAATATGGATAAAAATTCTGGGACGGCAATTTTTATTTTTTTCCTAATGTCCACAATTATTCTGTTTTTGTAGAAATTTTTTTACTTGTCATGCTGACATCCCAATCATTCTACTGTTTTTTAATGCAGATTTCTGCAAAGTCTATAGCTGTCCATCAGACGGCTCATTGCGATTTGTATGACATCTTAGTGAAACTAGCTGGAGGGAGCGTTAAAATATGGGAAATGAAAAGAGAATCTTCTTGTTATTTGATGATTAATGAATAGTTCAAGAATATTTTTACATATTCTAAGGAAGCATTAGGCTTCCTTGCCAAAAGTATGATGAGTAGGACAAATAGAAGAAAAGAGGTGACTGGTAACTGTAATGAAGGAACCTCTGCACGCACTCGACCTCGCAGTTTTGAAGAGATAATGTTGAAGAGAAAAAAGAAACTCACAGCTGATGGTAAAGAAAGAACAAGTAGCTTGAAGGAACATTTGGCACAAAATGATGTAAAACTCACTTCAGACCAAATGGATGGTGTGAGGACCAATAAGGGCACCAAGGAATCAAAGGATGAGAAGAAAGAAAGCTCTATCAAGGCAAAAGCAAAAGCAATGAAGGTAAAGGATGGTCATTTAGGGAGCACCTATAAGCACAAGCTTGATTTTGATGCTAATGAGGTGTCAAAATCAAACTACACAAGTAACCGCAAGGATAATGAAAGAACGAATGAAAAGAAAAATAATCATAGGGGCAGAGATGACAAAATGGAAACAAGTCTCAGAAAAGATCTGGAAAGGAAACAACTGAAACATAGCACAGAAAAGGATAAACATAAGGATAGAGAGAGAAAACCAAGAGAGGAGATACAAAGAAAGGAACATTGTTATTCCAATGAAAAAAATAGATCAGAAACTCAGTACATTAGTTTGAGAAAGTTTGATAGGTATGATTCTCAGAGACTTCAATATTCAGAATATGCTGAAAGAAATGATAGAAGGAAGGATGCAACAAAGCCTTATTTTGAAGAGCCCAAGTCAAAAAGGAGGAGATCAAGAAGCCCAGAACGTGAACCAGAACACTATAGGTCCTCTCCTGAGGCACATAAGCATTCCTATCGTGGATGGGAGCATGAACATTCATCATTTTCATCACACAAAGAAAAATCAAGGAGAAAGCATCCTGATGAGGACAAGCTGAGAACGTTAGCGAATGATGGGTATAATGCTTCCAATTTCCGCAAACATGGGAGTAGGCTCGGTGGTTACTCTCCTAGGAAGAGGAGACCTGAGGCACCTCATAGGAGTCCATCACCAATTCTTCCGTCACAAGAACGGAAAGCTGCCAAATGGGATCAGCTTCCTTCAGAGTCAAGGAATTCTGGTTTCAGAGTGATGCCTTCTAATGATCAGACAGCTTTCACTAAGATACAAGAGCCAGCCTTAACTGCACCAGTCACAGCGGCCACCGAAATTCCACTGCATGCACCTGCTGCAGAGATTCCACCATTTGGGATTAGTGCATCTGTTGATTCTGTGCAGCTAACACAAGCGACCCGCCCTATGAGAAGGCTTTATGTAGAAAATTTACCTGTATCAGCCTCTGAAAAGTCAGTAGTGGATTTTCTTAATGATCTGTTAGTATCGTCAGGTGTTAATCACATCAAAGGAACTAGTCCATGTATCAACTGCATAGTATGTGGAAATGTTGCTTCAAATAGATGATTGATTTATAGTTTGCTATTGCTTGCTTTATTCCATTTTATTTGTTTTTATAATGAGGATATAATCTTACTAGCATAATTTTATTACTATATCACAGTTACATAAAGAGAGAAATCAAGCTCTTGTTGAATTTCTCACACCCCAGGATGCTAATTCGGCCCTCACATTTGATGGAAGGTCATTCTCTGGAGCACTTCTTAAGTTCAGAAGGCCAAAAGACTTTGTTGAAGCATTAGTAAGGCCTTTAATATTGGTTACTCATGTTTTTGTAACTTGTTTTATATTAAGTTCTTGAAAGTTTTGTGAAGTACATTGATAATTGAACTTGGACCTTATAACTATGCCTTGTCTATTAATCAGTAACCACAGCGGGTCTCATCTTTTAAAATATTATTTTAACTGTCATGATTATTAAATAAAGCTAAATGCATTGTGTGGGTAAAAAGCAGTGGTCTGATGATCAAATGGTGGATTATTTCAACTTTTGGATTATTATTTTATTGCATTGAATGAGACATCTGGTCTTGCAACTTGCATATAAGGTTAACATTAAAATTTTCATTATCTAATCTATTGCTGTTAGCATATTTTAATTGGTTGATCCACATGCCAATCAATATATCTTTGTTGAAAGATGGAAGTTGGACTTACATTGCTAGAATTGGAATCAACATGATTTATAAGATATGAATACAAGTAGATGCTGGAACTCTGGTGCTTAATCACCATATGTCATAGCAAAACTAGAGTCAGTTAAGACTCAAGTATGATGAACTTTAATCGCATTCATTTTCACACTAGGTGATTCTACCTTAATGTGTTAATCATAAACTTTATCTGATTGCCATCCTTGTATCAACACTGCTGGTAGTGGCTCTAATTGGTTTAGGGTCTGATTCTCATCTTGGCTAGCACGTGTGAACCTTGTTGGCATATTAATGACTTGGGTTTTGGAGTTGAAATAACATAGGTTTCACTAACAACCGATCCATGCCCCTGTCGTTGTGTTCTTGTGAATGATGTTTTCATTATTTTGGACTATGGTGAATAATAATATCATGATAATGAAGTTTGCTCTCCTGACTTCCTCTTTAAAGAAGCAACTATATATTCTTCTCTAATCACTAGTTCACCTCTTACCTTGTCATCTAATTTCTTTAAATTGGATGTTGAAGTTGTTACACTAGTTTTGTCTCTCTTTGCTATATATTATGGTGACTTGGATTGCCTTTCGGTTGAGAATGTTTTGACTGTAATTATTGTTAGACTCACTGGTAATGGCTAGGCCGAGGTTTAGATAACAATTCTCATTTTAAAGTTCATCATTTTTTTTGGCTAGGTATCACTTTTGCTTATCCCTCTTCAACCTATTAAGCAACAAATTGAAATGGTCATGGATTTTGTACTTAATCCTTATTTGGAACAAAACCAAAATCCTTATTTGATTCAAAGCCAAAATCAAATGCCCTTAAATTCATCGTCTCTTGTTCTTCCTTTTTATCGTTTGCTCACAGTTGAAGAGATTACAGTGAATATATCCCACATTCTCTAATTGGGTTGCCCTTATTTAGGAAAACTGACAACATTACCTTAAATCCACTAACTCTTTAACTCCTCTTCTCTTTTAGAATAACTCTCAGTTAGTGGCACACATCGTGGTGGATATATCATCTTTCCTGTGGCACTCCACACTTTTATATAGATCAATGAGAAAATGGATCAATTCTTCCACAACCACTTGACGATTGTGTAATTAGTGTATTTTTTTCTTCACTGTGGTAACATTCACCTTATCATTACTATCACTCATTTATAAAATAAATGGGCAAAATTAACAAAATCACATAAATAAGGAGTATCAAAATTTCCCTTTTTTTTTATTTGACCTACATGCAATTTACATGTGCACAACACTACAAAAGAATGAAAAAAAAGGCATAAGTCACTTGGATTTATCTCATGATATTTTAAGATCACTGTCAAAGAATCAAATGTATCTTATGAGTGTTATTATGCAAGTTAAGATAACAATATAAAATAATTAAAGTCAATATATCATTATCAAGTTAGATAAATAAATGACATTGATTTTTGTTGCTTCTAGATCACTAGCTTGGGTTTCTCAAGTATATTCAACTTAATGTTCTTTTTACCTTGAGAAATACAGTTCATAAGGATTCTATTTTCATAATAATTTCATTTATGTACATCAAAATATGGTGCTTAGTTTAATCTTCTACATACCTTTGCCATTTGAGGTGCTAACATAAGTACATCGTCAGACATGTTTATCTCAACTTAGCTACATGAATTTTATCCCTCCATTGTGCTTATACATGGTAATATTAACACTATATTCTTTAGTTAAAGTTTTATTACTTTTAACTAATTTTCTTTGGTCTCCTTTTACCATTTGCACCTTTTACTCATATTCAACTCTTCTAGTTATATAGTCTATTAGTTGTATCTAACAATGTCCATAACATCTCAAACTCAATGCCATGTCAACCTATTTTTTCTCATTATTTAATTGCTCATGAATATTAATATCTTTTATTTTATAGTCTTTAGTAACTCAACCCATTTATCTTAGCATACTCTTATAATGGGTAAAAATCAAAAGGGAACCCCTTTTTAATGGAATCGTCAAAGGAATTCCCATTTTTCATTTATTATCAAAAGGGCGCTCCATCCCATCTCTACACATTTTACTTTTTGAAATTGCCTTATTTTTTGCGCTATTATGACACTACAAGATCATAGCTGCTACGCAATTATAACAACTACGATTTTGTAGCTGTTACAACTAGACAGTTGTAGCAGTTATGCTCCCATAGCTGCTATAACATAATGCTGACTAGTATTGATCAGAAATAAACTGTTTATGTTGTAGCACCTATGATTCATAACTTTTATAACATGATGCTGACCTGTGTTGACTAATGTTGATCAGTGCTGACCAAAGATAAAACGTCCATATTACAAGAGTTATGAACTGTAGTTGCTATAACACAGTATTATTAATATTGATCAGAGTCGAAGTGTTGTTATAATATAATGTTGACTAGTGTTGATCAGAGATGAAGTGCCCATGTTCTAGCAACTATGAACAAGACTATTACAACATAGTTTATTAGTGTTGATCAGAGTTGAAGGGTCCATGTTATAGCAGCTATGAACCCGTAACGGTTACAACAATGTCAAAATAAGGGTAGTTTCGGAAACAAAAATATACTGATGCGGGAGGGGGCACCCTTTAATAAATAAAAAAGGTGCGTCCTTTTGACGATTCCAATAAAAAGGGGCGTACTTTTGATTTTTGCCCTAAAATTTTCCTTTTAGCCTAAGGGAATATGAATACATTGATCACATAAGACTTCAAAAGCTCCTCTCCATTTTGACCATATATGTATATACTTATCTTATTAATAATATCTTTATCAATAACCTATTGTTAAATAATAGATGCAATATGCCTAAAACTCTTACTTATTGAGATTTCATGTTCCTCTAACTACTTCGTTAATTTTTTTTTTGCTAGTGAGATTACATTTTAGTCGATCCCATCTAGCGGGATAAGACTTGGTTGTTGTAGTGAGATTACATTTCATATATTCAATTTGTATTCTATTTATCTTAAACTTTTAGTCTCTAAAATTTTTCTGTATAATTCAAACTTCCAGCCTTTTTACTAAAGGGCACACCCACACTTTATTAAATACCCAAAAAATGCACCATACTTTCAAATTTACCAAAGAATGCACTTGGGTTGGGTGGAGGAGCATTTTGGAAAATAGGTGCGACGATTTCTAAAATTCTACTCATGGAAAGATTCCTTGCTCGGTCTTGCATGGTATAGGTGGAGACAAAGTGATAATTTTCATGTAGAAAATGCAAATCATATAAAATTTTCTGGTGTCAACCCTGTTCTGGCTTCACCCATGCCCATGGAATGCAATGATATTTTAGACCATGCACTCTAGTAGAATGCAGCAAAGAAACCTTTCTATAACCACCTCATATTATTTGAAAGCTTTAAGCACAAATTCTAGTAATTTCTAGCAATCATTTGATTGATATCCCACCTGTTATGAAATTTTCTCTTGTACACGTTTTGATGGTTCATTTAAACAATTACGATTTATGATTTTATCATTTAGCTAGTCTATCATATTTTCAAACAAACCAATAAAACAGTCCATGTTTATGGGTGGTCTTTCAGTCAGAGGGCCACCTGAATCATGACTATTTGAGGGAGGGCACAGGGGAATGGTGGAGAGTGGTGAAGAGAGGGAGTAATGCCTAATGGTAAGTCACCGGGTGAAGATATTCTTGAATCTTTTACCCATGCCCTTTAGGGGACTAGAATGTTAAAGGTTGTCATATTTCCTATATGCATCAAAAATTATGATTTTGAATGCTTCTATCGTGAATTAAATCCTTATGTACTGTGAACAGTAGGTATTACACTGTGTGGAGAGATAGAGCCCTTTTGCCACCTATAATTGGTGATTGTTACTGTCATCATGTTTCTGGCTTCATCAACATTTTCTTATGAATGTTTTGTTGGTGATATAACTATGAATTTTTAACTAATATCGATCATATCAGTGAGTTGATCATCTGTATACCTATGATTTGATAAATTTCTCTCTGGTGTTTGGTTCTTTAGCAATTGTGGTTCTGATAGTTTTTCATATCCACTACATGCTCCATTGAATGTACTTTGTTGAATTCATTTTGTTTGTTAAAAAAATGTTTATTCTTTTGCTTTCGACTGAACATGACTTCTCAATCTGACTTTCTTGGTGTCTATATTGTTAACTTGTTTCTTATTTCAATCTGGATGCTGAATGGTGCTTTCTTCATTATCATTCATGTCCTGTAATAAATAAAATAAGTGAATTGAGATTAGTGAATAAGAATGATCCGTTGTATCAGAGACGACAACAACAACAACAACAACAATAACCAACTTTATCCCACTAGTTGAGGTCGGCTAATCCGTTGTATCAGAGAAAGACCTAAAATATTTTCTTTGGAATCTTTTCTCCCAATATGGTTATTCATTCCACCAAATTTATAGCTGATACTCTCCTCACCATGATATTGAAAATCATGTAAACTTCATTCAATTCCAATTTATTTATTGTTGTTCCTTTCCATGATTACAAATGGACTGAAATACTGGAATGCTTTCTCTGCTAATCAAATGAGGCCTCACTTCTATTTATAGAATTAATTTCTATTGCTGATTATAGCAAATAATGCATCTGACTAGTGTACTAAATCATCATATTTGTAATTACTTTTCTTTTGAAGACTTGCATATGTGGGTACTTGTTCAATGTTTGAGCTTTAATGGTATCTGATCTTAGCTGAGGAATGGTTGATGGTGTTGACAAGTTAAATTCAATTTAAGCTTCATACTAAGTTTTCTACTTTGTAGGAGATTAGGACTAAATTTACCTAACTATATATTCCTTAAACTTTGGAATTAGATGGATTAGTTGGTTATCACAAATTTTTTTCTTCTTGAGACATTCCTGAAAATTGCTTTTTGAGGTTCCTATTAGCAGTTTTTTTTTTTAACCTATTTTGCCTTTTGGGTTTGCAATAGCAGTGGTAATTGTTTTCCCAAATCAAACATTGTCTGACTATCACATTGAAATCTCTTTTAAATAGGGTAATTTTATTGGGTGTATCATAATTCACATTCATGATCGTGACAAAGCGAGGATTTTATAAAGCTGATTCCAGGTGTTGTGCAAGATGTACTGCTTATACACTGATTTCTGGTGATTTACTTTTAATAGAGTCGCTTCTTGGAGAATCATTCTGCAGTGTTTGCCTTAAATTTATGGCAAGTTATACAAAATGATATTTAGTGAACTACTGACAAGCATGTTGGCCCTTCTGTGGGACTGAGGTTACACAATCTGAGGCATCACGACTTGGTTCATGAAGAACTGAACTTGTCCACTACTTGCAAATATAGTATCATATTCTATTATGGTTCTCAACATTTTGGTACGATATGCACTGTCATTGCAAGTGTACCAAAAGCAATACGTATTATTTGATTTTTCTTCACCCATATTTTTCATTTCTTGCTCCCTGCAAAGATTATTTTTTTGTTATAATTTGCCTTGCCATATAATGCAAAGATTATACTCTGCTTTTTCTATATGTATGCCTTTTTCTAAGTTTGATTTTTTGGTATCTCTGTATAAATATGCTTTATATTTTAACTCTCCTTTTCATTATATATTTTCTTTTTCTAAGTTCAGACAATTGGTATCCCAGTATATACTTTTGGTGTTTTTATGCAGAAATATATTCTAATCAACTGTCCATGAGTTGCATTTTCAAACTTGTGTGCTATATTTTGTTAGCTCAACTTCTATATGAATTTATTCATATTCTCTTTTAGATTGCTCCTTACTAGAAGATAAGTGTATTTCTTGAACTATGTTAATGATATATACTTGGTATTGTTGTTCTCTCCTGTGTTGAAAATAGTAATCAGTTAATGGAAATTTTGAGAAATTTGTTTTTTGGTCTTGTTGTATAGCACTTTATACCTAGTTAGGGCTCACCATGCTATTGCCATGGGTTTGACATGTAGACATTATACTTGTGCTGACACATTAGGCCTCCTTTTATGGTAGGCCCTGACACAAAGTGTGTTTAGGATTCATTGTGCCTGGAAGGTACAACAATGCATCTACTAAGGGATTTTCTTTTTCCGAGTCACAATTCAATTATTTGATCATGTCATCTTCCCAGTTACAGAAACTAATCTATATACACGAGTCTTCTATGCTAAATACCTTATCATTTTATCTGAAGGCATTGCATCTCACTTCCTGTTTGTTCCTGCCTAGTTTTTATTTTTAAGGATATTAATATGTGGATGAACCAAGTGTGAGAAACATATTAAAAGGGCTAGATCATGCAAAGTTCGTTCCTGAGTAGGAACTTGCTAAGATAATTTATGATGCTCAAATGATAATTTTTTCAATTTCCTTATTTCTTCTATGAAAGTGCACCATAAACTTTCCAGTTTATTTAGTAACGGTTGCATAGTTCATTCAGTGGGCAACATAGAGAAATTTTGAAATCCTTAATTTAAACTTAATCTTTGTCTATCAATTCACAAATAGTGAAACATGTCATCTCTGTCGGTCATCCCATCTCATCCCATCTGAAACATAATGGTATTCCTAGGGACCAATTACTTTTTTGTGTCCATTGTCAAATATGAATACCTTATTGTGAGTGATGATGCAGGAACAGAAGTAATTTTAGTCTTTTTTTACTATTTATCGAGTTAGAGTTTTAGGGGTATTTTTGTCTTTCATAGGGTTAGGGTTTGAGTCTATTTAAACTATTTATTTAATGGTTTTTGGGATAGTTTTTTTATCAATAATATTTGCGACCGTGCTGTTTCTTTTCAAATGTCGAGTTTGGTTGTCTATCTTCTAGTATTCTTCGATAGAATCAACATGCTTTAGAAGGTTGCTTTTCATATTTGTGCGCAACTCAACAGAATCGATAGTTATTCGTTGCGTTAGTTGATATCAAAGCCAAGTCGATCTTGTGGAATCATGCCACCGAGAAGACCACAACACATTGACAACGCTTTTGATCGTGATATGGAGCAGTGATTTCGAGAGGTGGTGGATAGTCGGTTTGACTCGTGTATGGATCGGCTAGCAAAGAGGATGACAACGTTGTTGGGAATCTTGAATAGAGGAAGTCCGGTCCAATGCTAAAACAATCAATGGATAAACTCAGAGGAAGAGAACATTTTTGATGAAGATTTTTTATTTATAAGGAAGATGTGGACGACAAAATCGAAATAGTCGGTGATCCAGTTTACGACGATGATGAAGAGGACGAGGAGAAACCTCATCAAGAGTTTATGGAGGAACCTCAACTGATGGAAGTTATATCAGTCAAGCCAGCAACTGCACCAGAAAATCAACAATGATGAGTGTTGATTTTGCCCAAGGGAAATAATGTAGACCACTTGTTGATATACCTTGATGTTGTTGATTCAACCACTTTATCATATGGGTGGAGTAGATATGCACATCTCTCTCTTGCAGTTGTCAATCAAATTCACGGGAAGTGCATGACAAGAGAAGATACATAGCATCAATTTAATGGATGAGAAAGTAATTGGGGTTTCCAAGGGAACAACACGAAGAACTTCGATCATCCAGCAACTTCTAGAGCTTCAGAGTCTGATCACTTGAAAATAATAAAGGGGTTAGTTGACGGAAAGAAAGGAAATGTTGATGGATTTCTTTTGAATCTGAGTTTTGCAAGGGTTGGAGGTGTACCTGCTACTTTGGTGGAGGATGCACCATTTGTCCAAGACAACGTGCATGACTTCTTCAGTTACACTGAAACAGAAGGAAGGCGATTTTTTGAGGAGTTGGATAGAAATTTCGATGGCCAAGTTAACCTCGAAGACCTTGACATTGCAATGTAGAAGAGAAAACTGCCAAAGCGATATGCCAAAGACTTTCTGCAACGTACAAGAAGCAACTTGTTTTTAAAATCAATTGGATGGAAACAATTTCTATCCATAATGGCGTAGAAAGAGCCAAAAATTCTTCGAGCGTATACATGCCTATGCCTTGATAAGTTTGAAGCAAAAGTTATCATAGCATAGAAGTCTAGGAACAATGATAATAGAGGTGAAAAACATTTAGAAAGTAGCAATGTGAATCCAATAGCCTTAGATCCTGATTTACCAACAGAAGTGTAGCAGTTGCTAGCAAATTTTATCGAGTTAATACCAGAGGATCTTTTTCCTAGGTTACCACATAATATTACTCTAAACTCGAAGATGAGTTCTTTTCAACTTGGGGATTTTTTTTTTCCATTGCATCATATCGAGAAGATAGCAATGCGTCGACAATGCTTCGGATGATGATATGACCAATAATTCGAGGGTGAATTTTCTCTACCATGGGGAGAATGATGTGGGAACAGAAGCAATTTTAGTCTTTTTTTACTATTTTATCGAGTTAGGGTTTTAGGGATATTTTCATTTTTCATAGGGTTACAATTTGAGTCTATTTAAACTATTTGTTTAATTGTTTTTGGGACAGTTTTTGATCAATAATATTTGTGGCTGTGCCATTTCTTCCCAAACGTCGAGTATGATTGCCTATCTCCTGGTATTCTTTGATAGAATCGACAGGTTTTAGAATGTTGCTTTCGGTATTCGTGCGCGAATTAATGGAACCAATAGTTATCTATTGCATCAGTAGGTTTATTAAAAAATTTCTCAGATTTGAATGTGGTCTATCAAATAATATCTAATACAAATGCAAGTTCTTACAAGTCTAATATGAGGGGAAGGTGAAGCAAGTTTTGTAAACCTAAGACATGAGAAATCCCAACGACCCTTCTAGACTTAGGATAGAAAAAAATGTTGCTCCAAGGAGTTTATTTTTTAGCTTACCTCTAGCTATAATACTATGCCTCATTACACCACTAATACCTAAGAGTGTTTTATGCCTCAGTACACCAATAAAAAGAATTTAAGAATGTAAAAGAGTTCAGTATAGTATCTCCATTTGCACTGTAGCATACTGATGTATTTGCCACCCAGTACTTCCTGTGGTAGCTGATTCCATTCTTTAAGAGGGATGTTAATTTGTTGTGTTTTATATGCCTCATACAAAATCTTTTTCATTTGTGAAATTTCTACCGCTTATCTCTTTCATCAGTTGTAAAAGCACATAATCATTGTGATGACATGTCACTGATTGTAGTTGAAACTAGTAGTTATTTTTCTATTTTGAATCATCACCAGGTTTTCCTTTTCAATGGATCGATATATACTGCACGTGCACACATAGACCACTATCTACAATCTGATTTTTTTAGAGCATCTATGATATTCTCTTTTTTTTTTGTTCTTGTGAATGTTTGATGCTTCTTGTTTAGAGTCTTCATTCTTCAACATGTTTTTTATATTAAGGTTGATGTTCTGTAGCAGGTTTTCAGACAGTTCCTATTTTCATGCAGACTGATGCTCCAGAGAAAGAACCGGAGGAGATAAGGGTGGTAGCTGATATTGTGAGGGAATCACCCTACAAGGTGCCTGTTCATTAATTTCTTTTAATATTCAATTCACTGGATATTTATGACTGAGTCATTTGTGTTTGGTTAGTTGTTATATCTTGATCGACAATATTGCATACTAAGGAAAACATATTAGATCAGATCTAATTGGTCCAGTCCAATGCTTAGCAAAATTTCTAGTCTCTCTCGCATCCCTATGCAGAGTTCACAGTCACAAGCAGTGTTAGCCTTCCATTAGCTCATTAGCTTTCCCTGATACACATGTATGTTATTGTCCTGTTTAGTCCTCTCATCCTAATTATTACCATTTATATATTGTGTTTAAGTTGCTTTGTTAAATTTGTCTAATTTTTTATTTCATGTAAAGGTGGTTATGTCAAGTTGAGTAAAGGTATAAACCTAAACTATCAGGTCATTAACAAAAGTTTGACAAGGTTGATCATGCTCCACCCCACATATTTATGCTTGATTTTTTGACCAATAAAAAAATAAACTGCACATGCTATGCTAGTTGAATTGACAGCTTTTAAATGTGATTTTGAAATTCACCTCTTGACCATCCTATCTATTCCTGTGCGTTGGTCAAAACTGTTGGCAACGTGGACTAAAAACATGTTTTAATACAACTCAATATTTTGAGATTCCTATCCTTTATCATTCCGTTATTGTAAGGTTCCTTTAGTCATTCAATCATCATCTTTAATAGAGAAATTAGAAAAATGAACTATATTAAAGGATAGATGATTCTACTAGAAGGTACTTATTCTCATATCATACATATAAATAATTGGCTTGCATGTGTTATCCTTCCAGTGTGTATGATTAAAGCTTTATCTTTGTCCATAGATGCTTACTAATGAAACAGAGAATGAGAAATCCGAGTGTGATGAAAGCACTAATCAGTGATATTAGTCCAGCATATGAGGTAGCACCTCTAGATCCTTATTGTCATGTCGTGAAAAACATGTCATAGCAAGGTTTTAATGTGTCATTTTGTTCAACACAGATGAAAATCTCACTCTGTTGGCTAACAACCAAGTCAGAAATAGTGTGCTGAAACATTCTGAGGCTAGCAAGAGTGAAGGCAAGGTTAACTTAATGTTGCTTCCGTGAGACAACAAGGATTCATAACTTTGGAATGAGAGGTGGGAGTTTTGGTTTCAGAATGATGAAAGGTCTTGATTCTGGAATGAGGGGATAGGGGTTGGAGGAGGAAGTGGTGGTGTTTTCAGTAGAAGGTGAGGGCAAGGACTTGCTCGCAAAGAAGCTTATGTAGGATGATGAGCCGAGGGACTACCAATCTAGAACAAGGACTCTTGTGGATTTGAATGACAAGCTGGGATTGGGATGGAGTGGATCGGTTTTATATCTAACTAATAAATTATATTATATTATTGTAACTTATACATTATATTAATAGTTATATTATGTTAATAGTTAGTTTATATTAATATCAATTGTAAATTACATATCATATTGTTATTACTTGGACATTATATCAATAGTTATGTCAATATTTATTTTATATTAAAATATCAATTATAAATTATATTAATATTAAACGTAAGGTATATTAATATTTATGTTATTTCAATATTGTAAGTTATATTATTGTTCATTATAAGGTATATTAATATATATTTTCTATTAATATGTAAATTGTATTAATATTGATTATGTGGTATATTAATATTTGGGTTATACTAACATTTCTAAGTTATATTAATATTGTTTATGAATTGTATTTTTATAAAATTGAAATTCATATTAATGTTGGCATTTGTAGTAGCAAAACCTTATCATTTTGTTTGAACATCAAGATTCTCACATTGAACACTAAACCTTGATTATAAGCATCTGGATAAATGGCTATAGGTTTTAATCTCTCATATATTGTGGCACCTCGTGTGGATTAGGTTTCATTAGCAGATAAGTGTTTACTAAGTGGAGATCATAAACAAAGGTCCAATTAAGTGGGGAAAGTAAAATGATGATTTTTCCTGAATAGTTCCAACCTTGTGCGATGCATTGCCAGTGTTTTCTTTTTGAGCTTAGGATAGCATTGGACATTGTTATTTTATTGAGGTCTTGTAATGGACACATTAAATAATTTATGGGTCCCCCAAATTGTTAGAAGTTCAGATACAAATGGAGATTTTTTGAAGCTTCAGGGGCTAAGCTGGAGTTTTACTTTTTAAATTTAAAACACGTGAAGGGATTCCATGCCTAAACGTTTCCAACTCTCAATTTTATAGAATGTAAGGGCTATTTATTATATACAAATTACCTAATTTGTTATTACTAGTTCCTTAGGATTGACCATAGTGAAATCACCAAAATGAACATAAGCACCTAAACATATTTATTGTCTTCTTGCATGATTTTTGAAGATATCAATGGTTAATGAGTGGGTGGTTGAAACGGAGACGATATTCAGGTTGTCTTGTGTGATCATCGTATGCCTCTTTGTTTGAAAAGAAAATTTTCATTAGTCTGGCATAATCCGTCCTACATGGCAGATCAGTATTGGAATGTCAGGAAGTAACATATAGAAAAGATTAATGCAGCAGCTAAGAGAATGTTAAGTTGTAAATGTGGGATTATAAAAGAGACAAGCAGGGTTACTAAAACAGATAAGAGAAAAAATATTATTATTGAGGAGCAATTAGGTGTGCTCCAATAGATAAAATGAGAAAAAATAGATTGAGATGACATAAATATGTCCAAAGGTGATGAACCAAGAAATTTTGTAGTTACGTGGGTTGAATTGATAAGAGTGGAAGGCGCAAGGCTTTGAGGGAGATTAAAGAAAAAAGCTATATAGGATGACAAAAGCTATGTTTGGTTATGTAGACTCACAGGGCCAGATAGCATCCATATATTCTACCCTAAATAGTTGGGAAAAACACGCCTTGATGCTGATTAATTTTTTATTAATTTTATACACAAAATGAACCAGTTAGTTATAGAAAAGGTTGAATTAGTTGATATTTCTAATTATGGTATTCATAATTGAATGTGCTCAACATCTAATGCTGGTTATGTTAAATTTTGCATTCCAGATCTTCATAGGAGGAATTTCTGAGGATATCTCATCTAATATGGTATGTTTGTCTAGATCTAATAGAAGAATACCATCGTCCATGATTGTGCAACTTCTCTTCAATCACATCAACTGTTTGAGTTATTCTTTTAGCTTAAAGAGATTGTTGGTGCATATGGGAATCTTAAATCATTTCACTTTGGGTTTGACAAGAAACTTAATGGACCGTGTGCTTTTCTTGAGGTACAAATTCATGACTCATATACCTAATTCCTGAATTTTCTTACTGTTATGCTTTAACATGACTGAAGTGTCTGATACTGAAATTTGGTACGCCAGTATGAA
Organism: Curcuma longa; assembly: GCF_044706935.1. Lineage (NCBI taxonomy): Eukaryota > Viridiplantae > Streptophyta > Magnoliopsida > Zingiberales > Zingiberaceae > Curcuma > Curcuma longa. Next base: position 12,133,189 of record NC_133868.1, on the reverse strand, counting down.
GACCATTTGATTACTTCAAAGGGATGTGCTGGGCTAAATGGGATGAAGCTTGGTGGATGTATTCTAACTGTAGTGCAAGCTCTTCCTGATTTTGAGGTTGAGGTACTCTCTGCTTTTGGAAGTCATCCATTTCATATTTAGGTTGATGAGAAGTGTGTCTGACCTGCCACTATAATGGTTTTCAGGAAAAAGCTGAAAGTGCTCCATATTATGATACTCCTGCACATGCCAAACCACTACTGGTCCCATCGACTAAAGTCCTTCATTTAAAAAATGTGGTATGCAAAACCAAATAATGTTTAATTTCAACTCTAAACATGCAAACTTCATTTGTGATACAAAGTTACAAACGTCAGTGTTTATGCCCCATTTTCATTTCTACCTTTTGACTAACTTTTATTTCTAAAAAGTTCACTGAGGAGGAACTTAAGCTGTTTTCTGAATCCGAACTGGAGGAAATATTAGATGATGTACGTTTGGAGTGCATGAGGTCTGTATCTTTCCGTGTATGTCATTACTCCCAGATGTCTAAAGCATCATCATGTATTAGTGTTTGAATTGGCAGGTTTGGAAGTGTAAAAGAAGTCAACATTGTAAGATACAACAATGACCAAGTAGGTGCTGCTGGAACTTTCGAAGAAACCTGTGTTAATCAAGATTCTGTCCAGATAGAATGCAGAATGGAGGATCCAGGTGACAAGAATCAACACACTCAAGATCTAATGCCTAAACAAGACATTGAAAGGCCAGGAGATATAAGCAATGACACTAACATGCCCCTCAGGGAGTCTGTAATCACCCATGGGACTGATTGTTCTGCTCTTGCAAGAGAGGCACAACAGGTAGCTGATGAGGAAATTGGCCAACAGCTGGAGAATGATGATGAGGATGGAAGCATGAATGAAGAGATTGGCCTGATACCTTGTTCATCTTCACCAAAACTAGATATGGTGGGCACCGACATTGAAAATTGTGCTTGCCTGAACAATACTATTGCTGAACCTGCAAATGAAGCGGATGGAAGCAAAAAGGATGTGGAAATTGCTAGTATGGATTCTGCAGCAGTAGCAGACAAAGAAGGAACTGATGATGGAAAGGATGAAAAAAAGGATGGTGATGAATTTGTGTTTGAACCAGGCAGTATATTTGTGGAGTTCCTAAGGAAAGAAGCAGCTTGTGTTGCAGCACACTCGTTGCATGGCCGAACTTATGGCAAACGGATTGTCACAGCTGGCTTTTTCCCTTATGATAAGTATCTGGCACGATTCCATGTGTTAAAGCAGCCATGACAAGTATTCTTGCTTTCTTCACTTTGAAATAGACCATGGTACTAATTGAAAGGAAATTGGAGGTTGTTAGTTAGTCATTTTACCCTTATCTAAATATTACAAACATCAATACTCCAGTTCCCTCTGCTATTCATTGTAATTACATGCTAGATTTCCAGCAGATTTTGGTGCTGACTTGTGAGTCAAATGAGCAACGCGGAAATGAGTTTGTTCTGTGATGAGCAGTGGAATATTACCTGCCATTTCATTGCCTTGATGTGTTTGGAGTTCCCTTTACTTGGGTATGTGCAATGTCACATTGTTGAAAATGGTTGTTCCTTTCGTCACCTACACATGCCTCATGGAATAACTTGAGGAATGAAATGGTTATTCTTGGAAATGAAATATGTGTTTTTTTTTTGTTTATTTGGTATTTGTCCTGTAGTCTCTTCTCAGGTTATCCAATCCATCAAGCTATCCATCTCGTGGAGTTCACTCAACTCACCAAGTTTGTCTAGTTTGATCACCTTGCTTAGATCATTATCTTACAATACAATGATGAAGTGGCTGATCCTATGAGAATGTACTCCACGAGATAAAAAGGAATAGTCAAGGATAAGGATAAGAAGGAAGGTAGCATAAGTTCTGAAAAATAAAAGCACGACAGATGAATCACCACCATAACTTTCATGAGTGGACTACTAACTGTAAAAAAGTAGTATTGTTAATTAATGTAAACTTTCAAAGTAGTTTTATTGTTAATCTTGTTGTCATGAATAGGTGACCCATCTGAAATTTAAGGAAATAAATTGAATAATATTTTAAAATTGAGGAATCCATAATAAATTTTAAATTTAATTTTATTATTTAGTAGTGTCAATTGTTATATTATTTATTTGATTAGAGAATAATTCTATTCTTAATGAATTTTAGTATATTTAGAACAATTATTTCAAGTTTGTTTTAAGTCAAATTTACAAATAAAGTTTAGAGTGCAACTTATAATCTTTGAATTGATATAAAATTTTTTAATTTGGTTTTCTCTATATGAATTTTGCCTCTAATGAGTTTTTATTTTTTTATCTCCTTTCCTTCATTAATTTTTTTTTGATATTCTAGATATTTAACTTTTCAAATCGATTAATTTTGATGATGATCAATTTTATTTTATGAAAAAAAATTTGAATGACTCGTCGCTCTATAATCAACGATCTAAAATTATTCTTTTATTGAAGAAAATTAATTCATAATATATTATAATTAAAAATATATTTATGAATATTTGAGTAATTAGGAAAGTATATCATGGGGGCATGCTCCAAGCTCGGGGCTATTGATCTTGTTTTATTGTTACCGACAGACGAGTGATGTGATTTAATGCTCAGTTTACTTGGAGGTGCCGAAAGAGAAACTGTGGAAAAGTTTCTCTTGCATGCATGCATCCTTCGTTTACCTCTCGAAATTTTTAGGAAGAGAAGGAAATTTGATCCATCAGCGGATCATTTTCTTCTCAAAACTTGTCACCCCGAAATCGGGCGGAACGCGACGGACGGACAAAAAAAATAAAAATAAAAATTCACTCCGCTTTCGCACCGCACCCGATTCTTCTCTTCTTCTCCTCCGGCGCAACCGATTTTCTCCTCCTCTGCGCCGGCACACCTGATTCTTCTCCTCCTCTGCCGCCGGCACACTCGATTCTTCTTCTTCTTCTCCTCTGCCGCCGGCACACTCGATTCTTCTTCTTCTTCTCCTCTGCCGCCGTCCCCTGCTCGCCTCCGGGGCCGTCCCCTTCCTATGGGAGTCCCAGCCCGGAACCCCCAAGCACACCAGCTCCGCCGCCACCCTCCCTCCCCTCACTCCTCCCCCTTCCTACTTCTACCGCACCGGGAGCAAGCCCGTCGACGAGAAGCCCTCCAAGTCCCGATTCATCCACGCCGTGCTCCCCAAGCTCAGCCTCCGCAAGGCCCACATTTCTCCCTCCTCCTCCCTATCCCCCTCGCATTCGTCCGCGGGACGCTCTAGCAATGCTAGGACGCCGCCCTATTTCTCGCACCAGGACTCCGATGACGAGAACGGTGTGCCACCCTTCTCGAACCTGTGCTTCTCTATCCTCCGTTTACTCTGCGCGGGTGCAGATTTCCTTTTCTCCCCTAGGGATTTATTTTCCCTAGGGATTCTTTTCTTTTCTTTTCTAACGGATGAAGTAACCATAGCAAGAGTTTGATTCTTGTGCTACGAGAGATCTACTGTTCATTCACACACTTCAATATCAAGGGATGGAAAGGATTCTTTGAATTCAGATCTGACACCAAACACACACCATGCGTCATCAATTAATAGAGACAAAGCAAAGGTAGGAGAATACAATCATTCACAACAGCATGATTACCATGCCCCAAGGATATTTTCTCAATTTTTTTTAAGTATTTAAAGATGAAGTCTTAATTTTTTATAAATTAATGGGTAATTTTTTTAATGAACAATTACTTTAAAAATATTGATGGATATCTGTTCTTTTTAATTTATTTTAATAATCGATAGAAAATTTTTATAAAATTAAATTAATTATTTTAGGATTAATCGATATAAATTAAATATTGATATCCATTAAAAAAATAAATGATTATTAACTTTTAATAAAATAAATTAAAAAATAAATTTAAATTTCATTATAAATAAAGAAAAGTCTTCATGTAATAGTAAAATTATTATCGTGATTTAAAAATCATAAATTTAAAATGTAAAAATAATCTTATATACTATGAAATAAGGTTGTGTATAATGTATACTTTGTTAGAGTTTTGCTACTTGCGGTCCGCCTCGTACGCTCCTGTGCGCTCCCATCCGATCCAGTCCGGCTTCAGCCGCTGTCGCATTGCCGTCCAGCCGCTGCATCACGCCTGATGGACGCGCACCTTGCCGACGCATAGCCTGACGTTGGATTTCAACCGGAAAGTGGCTGGAATTTGGCGAATTCAGTCGGAATTGACCGCTTGACACTAGTAGCTGATTCCGACCAAATCGTGATCGATTTTTGACCAAATTTCAGTCGGAGACCGACCGCGATTTGGCCAGAATCAGTTGCTCGACATTGGCAGTCCATTTCCGATCGAATTCGTCGGATTCCGACCACTATCCGGTCAGAATCCGGTGCTAAGCGGTGCACCTGTTAGTCGCGCTTCCATCTTGCCCGGGGCGGCGGCCGATGGTGGCCAGACGGCGAAGCCGCAGCGGCGGCAATGGCGAGGGGTCGAAGGAGTGCACACGGGTCGCACAGGATACGGGCCGGAGTCTAGTAAATTCGTACTTTGTTAAATCTCATATCGATATGGGAGTTTCTTTCGTGCCTCAGAATCCGAGCTGGCCCTATAGATGAATATTAAAAAAAAATTATATTCTAAATTTATCATGAATTAAAAAATATTTACCGGATGAACTTTATATAAAAAATAAATAAAAAGGGAATGGGCATCAAATTATAACACCTACTGTACAACAAAAGCAAATCACGTGACACCCCCCACCACCTCTACTAACCAGTCTCCTTTTATAAACTCCTCACTAATTTCGGCTTCAAGGGTAGAAGGGGGTGGTGGAAGCATCATGGAGCGTCGCATTCTCGCCCTAGTTCTAGTTCTCGTAGCCTCCGCCGCGATCTGCGCCTCGGCTTCCGCGTCGCCGGCCGTCGGTCACAGGGCCAGCGCCTTCATCCGCTCTTCCTGCCGCGCGACCAGGTACCCCCACCTCTGCGAGCGCTACCTCTCAACCTACGCGCCCCCGGTCCGGCGGAGCCCCCGCAGCGTGGCGGCGGCCGCGCTCTCCGTGAGCGCGGCCAAGGCGAGATCGGCCTCGGCCTTCGTGAGCCGGATGTGCGGCGGGAAGCCGACATCAGGCCGCACGCGCGAGGCCGGCGCCGTCAGGGACTGCCTCGAGACGATGCGCGACAGCGTCGACCGGCTCCGGCGCTCGATCCGCGAGATCGGGCGGATGGGGCCGGCCCGGAGCCTGCGGTTCTCGTGGCACCTGAGCAACGTGCAGACCTGGGTCAGCGCCGCGCTCACCGATCAGAGCACGTGCCTCGACAGCGTCTCCCAGAACGCCGGCCCCGCCGTCCGTTCGGCGATCCGGAAGCGGGTGGTGGAGGTGGCGCAGGTGACCAGCAATGCCCTGGCCCTCGTGAACCGGCTCCAGCCGAGGACCTGAACCCGGTTCGCACTCTCTTCGGCCGCGTATATTTAGCATAAGGTTTGAGCTTTCGTTTGTCGCTTAATGGCGTTGCCATCCATGTCAAATCCATATATGGGCGTCCGCATAAATAGGGTGGCTAAATCAACCTAAACTAATGTAAAATATAGTAGTGATCGATGCTGTGTTGCTGTGGAAGTTGATCTTACTATCTGAGTTCTTGCAACATAGATCATTGCGACCTTGCTTCTTTTCTTTGCATTGAAGCAAAACAAAACTTGGGAAAGAGGTAAACAAGGATTGATAGTGCCGTCTTCGCCTGAGTTTCACACTCAGGAAGGGGTGAGTACAAGCTACCGACATGAGTTTATTGCTTTATTTGTCAGTTGTTTGAAGCAGCTTAATTACTTTAGCGTTTCATGTCGTGAGTTACTAACCTTTTTCAACTGATGCATGGGAAGAAGATCTTCCACAGCAGGTGAAGAATGCATTTATCAACTTTAGGCCTCTAGAAAATGTTTAGCACATGGAGTGAACAGCTATTTCTGTGTTTTGGTTTGTCTTAACTCAGGATATGAATTTAAATTTTGAAATCTATAATTGTCGTCTAGATTGGAATTGGAGCAGAAATTGGCAAAGGAGACAAAGAGAGAACAGATGGGCGATTTTGACGTACGCCCACTTGAATGCGAGATGGATCCGACAAGCCTTGTTGCATGACAATTATTACACGAACAACAGTGACCAAATCTGCCTGAACTTTTAACAATGGTTAGATCGAGTCTACTCAAATATTTCTGCCATCTCATCATCTCACATGGCATAGCATACTGCCAATTCAACAATTCATCTCCACTGGAGCTCATGCTGGCAACTCATCAATTTCTGAACTACTTAATTCGATCGCCCTTTATTTATCTCTTGTACGTGCATGACAACAAGGAACCCACTGCTACTTATGACTAGCATGCTCAAACGCAAGCTGTCATTGTAGCAATGGTAGGGGCCCGAACAAGATTTGTCTAAGCAACATGAGCTTCTTATCTATCTAGCTAGCTAGCTCTTACAGTGGGCACTGAGAAGTAGCCACACACTGACACACGCCATGACACCACCTACCAGTAAATGAATGTGGCTGCTGGTCTGCACGCTGTACCAAGATCACTCTACTCCAGCAATGCTTAACATGCATGTTGAGGGCTACTTATATCAATTTCTATTCCAGCGATGCTAACATTAAATTTAGTAAAACATTTTTGCTAAAATCTTAGAAAAAAAAAACTTAAAAGGGCGTCATTATTATCGTTTTCATTCAAAGAAGTGCGTTCCTTTTTTTAAAACGTCAAAATAACGCTTTTACATAATTTTTATTCTGAAAATATTCTTATTTCAATATAAAGTAAAGTTATTTAATTTAATCAAAATTATTTTACATATACTATTATTATATTCCTTTATCAATTTAATTAAAATTATTTAAACTATCAAAATTATTTCTGTTTATCAAAATCCAATTAGTTGAGCCTTGTTATGGATTTACTTGATGATAATAATTTTGATCCTTATTAATTGAGTTTTGTATGTTTCATCTATATTCCTCATCAGATATGAATGGTTTACCATGATATATTCAATTATAATAATTTATGATAAACTCAAATCTATACAGATGTTTTTAAACTGTATCAGACTGTAAAATTTTTTTATTATGATATTTTCTGCACGGACACCTTAATTCATTCTCATCCATAAACTTAACATTACTAGATATAAAATTTTAAAAATGTTCTAACCTAATAATAAACTCATAAGTTAAACTTCGACATTCAGGTAAATTTTTTTATACATCCAACTTCTTTTTTTCTATTTTTTTCTTATTTTCAAATTTATAAATAAAAGATAGTATAGACCACATCAATAGAAACATAATTAATTGCAGCTAGATACAACAATAACTAATATCAAATAACATTTACTATCAATATGTAATTATTGTTATAAATATATACCTAAAGTAGGTGAACAAAAACATGTCTCCAACTACTTTAAGTCCATGCTAATTAATTGCAGCTAGCACGGGCCTCGCGGCCACTGGTCCGTGGCCACCGACCTACAACCACCGAACCACGGCCCAAGGTCAGTTGTCGACTGCCAACGACCTCCAAGCTGGCTACTGGGCTACCAATGTCCATCGGCTCACCAAGTAATAGATCAGGTCGCGTGCTTCAGAAGTTGAAGAGAACCAGTCGGTAGCATGCGGAGGTCAATGATGCGAGTGGGAAAGGAAGAAAGAAAAGATTTGATTTCGGGGATATAGGGTTAATGAATCCTAAAGTTAGTGTCAATTGTGCATTTGTCGCTAATTCAGCAACAAACTGTGCATTCGTCGCTCGTTGAATTGTGCATTCACTACAAAATAACCAGCATTAGCGATGGAATATTCCGTCACTAAAACGCATTAACGACAGAATTTTTCTATTATTTTTTTTATCGCTGATGTCATCATTGCGATGGAAATTTAATTTTCGTCACTAATTAGCGATGTAATTAAATTTTCATTGTTAATTACCGATGACTTTTTAATTCAGTCGCTACAATTAGCGACGGATTTTTTTAATCCATTGCTAAAGTTAGCAACTGAATTTTAATTTTCGTTGCTAAACTTAGCAACGGAACGATATATTTCTGTCGCTAATTAGCGACAAAAATTAAAATTCAGTCGCTAAAATGACAAATGGAAACATTGTTCCTTTAATATTTTAGCGACGACAAATTATAAGTTTCCGTTGTTAAATAAAAAAAATATTTTAAAAAAATATAGAAAATTAGCGACGGAATTATAAATTTCCGTCGTTAAGTAGCGAGGGAATTATAAACTTTCCTCGCTAATTAGCGATGAAAAATTAATATTTTCATGCTAATTTTCTAATTTTCTAAAAAATATTTTTATTTATTTATCTAAATTCCCTGTTTACATTTCCATTAACAATATACAATCCAATTCAACTATCATTTACCACACTACTACAATATTCCAATTCAACTGTCAATCATAAAACAGCTAAAAGAAATCATAATCACAAGAACTACAACAATCTAAATATAAATATCTGAATACAAAAATACATATACAAATATCTGAATACAAATATCTCAATACAATGATACTGTATTAAATGTTTAAATACAATAAAAATTAAGAAGAATATCTAAACTAATCAAGCTAAAATATCCAATCCTACAAAAAAAATACAATAAGATAGGTTAATAATAAATCAATGATAACAAGGTATTTTAAAAATGCATATTTACAAGTCATAATTAAAAAAAAAGAAATAAACAAATGTTAACATACCTCGCAGGCAGCTACTAATCATGATCATTAGGGTCCTGAGTCTCCGCATCTTGGGTCCAACCAGGTGGACTCATGCCTTCCACGACTGCATCTGCTACACAATCTGCTCGTATCACAATTGGACCTCGCGAGACTTTTGATATTGCGCCTCTGATGTGGAGGTCGATTCTTTAATTCTTGATTTTCTTGTTTTAGGGCTTTCTATCGCAGAAGATGATCTGCTAAGACGACCTCTGGCTCTAGGGGCCATCACACGATCATATACGACTCTCGCCTGGGACCCTAGATCGTAGAGGGTAGAGCTCTTCTTCCTCCCACTGACCACATCATAATATATCTCATTTAACTGGTCGGTTGAGAGAGTTTGTCTCTCACCTCTCTCAACAGCAGGCTGAGCCACCTATGCAACTCTAGCAGACATTTTAGCCTGTTTAAAAATAAATAATATAAAATTTAGAATTAGAAAAAATAATTACTATACTGAATTGTTAAATAAATTTAAAATTTAAAATCTTACGTCTAATGCCTACGAGCGAGGATCGATAAATGTGTCATCTTTGGACTTGTGTGTCTTAGTAAAACTCTTCCAACAAGTAGGAGGTCGCTGTAACTCATGCTCCTGAAAATTAAAAAATATAATTAAATCAAAATCAAATCATTACTAATTAAATAATTCTAATATAAATATATTAATTATAAACTTACCAAGTTCAAGGTATGTTTCACAATGAAACAAGATCCAACTGCATGCTTTGTGGTTCTTTTTCTTATAAATCAATAGCACTGTAGTGTTGAATTTTAAAAACCTGCACCACCCTACATTTAAAGATAGAAATCAGTATAACACACAGTATAATAAATAAAAATACATCCTCTAAATTGTAAAACAACTAACCATATATAACTCAAAATATAATATATAGATACAAGAAAACGCATCTGCTAAGAACAAAATATGAAGATTATCAGAGATTACAATAAACCGATTTGCAATAGAATATGAAGATTATCACATATAGAATGTATACATTCAACAATGTAAACACTTGTATTAATTTTTACAATTTGACTTACAACAGCATTAATGTTTGTTATTCTTACACTTTCATTTCAAGTACCAATAGTTGGTGGAGCTAGTGGCATTCTACAAGATTTTTTATTAGGGTCAAGTTGTTTGCACCTACTGTATTTATTTTTCACCTTCCCATTATGTCTGGACTTGATGCATGCCCATGCCTTCTTTCACCTACCAAGCTATAAAGGCTGGGGGGGGGGGGGGGGGGGGGGGGGGGGGTAGGGGAGTAGAACTATAATATTGTTTAAACAACTGGACTAAAATTCATTGCTTCAACATGGATAAATACGATCCATGTAAGTGTCCTTATAATTTTCTGACAAAAATAATGCTCAAAATAACATTGTGAATCTATGTTTCGATGTGTGATGACAACAATAACATGTGAGCATGGAAGTCCTAAAATTTGAAACTCACCGCAGTTGCAACAATGTCTTTCCAAATCAACAATATATGAAATAATTGATGTTTGTATTTCCATTTCAATTTGGAAGTATGGGTGGACTACATATTGTCTAGTTCTTTGTCTCCTTTCTTTAATTTCTTTGGTGACATAGGGTGTCAAAACACCTTAACATTTTGATGCTTCCTCCTTACAATTAAAGAACCGTTGAACTACCTTCTTTTAGTATTATTGATTAACTCGTTAATGGGAAGTTCATGTGTTTCCTTGGACAAAACATTTAAACTCTTTGAACAATTGATGGTTAGTATTGCATACCTTGTCCTGTAAAGTGTGCATTAGCCTATTTTTTAAGATTAATATTCTGTAGCCATTGATACACATTTGGATGACTTTTAAGCATGGACTGCATTACTCAATCATACTGGAATGTTATATTAACTCTTGCTGCTGCTTAAAATAAGCCTAAAGCTAGTCTATCCCGAGTATCTGTTACCATGTTGCAAGACAAATAATAGCAACAAAAAGCATGATGGGTAGTTAGGTAGACTTTCCTAATCATTGATATAATACCTCGATGTCAATCTGATACAATGCCTAATGACTATGGATCGATAATAAAGAATTTCTTTACATGATCCAAAATTCACTCCTAGGCAGACCCACATTCAACTTCAGTATTTCCAAAGTAAAATGGGATAATGTTGTCATTAATTACCATTGACTACTATTGTCATCAACAACACACTAAGATCCTTGCCACTAATATGTGTAGCATCAATTCCAATAAATTTGCGTAGATAGGACCTAAATACTCTTTCACAAACATTGAAAGTCCAAAAATACCATTGGAATTTATTATCGCCATTTCTATGTAGTGCCACATAAGTATTAGGGTCGCTCATGTAGGATCCTTTCGACGCTAGAGGAGGTGAATAGCATAATCGCAATTTTCTTTTCTTTTTATCAGAGATGTTAGAATCACAGTGGAAGAAAGAAATAATAATACAAATGAAGACATAAAATTTAATGTGGTTCAACAACCCCCAAGTCCCTACTTCACCTATGTCTCAACATGAGCACTAGTATTTTTCTTCTTTCCAAAAATCTTCTGGAGGCGGAGAAACCTCTTACACGTTTGTAAGGCAATCATAAGTATAGAAAAGATATGTAAATAAAAGCATAAACAATAAAGACAAACTTGTGATGAACCGGTTGGAAACCCTAAGTGCCGCAACACTTCTCCTGACTCTTCCCGGACCACACGAGTAGAACTTCGAAGCACTTTCGAGAACTAAAAGGAAGATGGATACTTGTAGTTGATGTGAGAAGAGACTGCCTCAAGTCCCTTTTTATATAGCCCGATCGACATTCCTCTAGTTGATTGGACCTCTGCCAACTTAGCAGCAAACTCGATCCTTTTTGCCAACTCAGCTGCAAACTCGATCCTTTTCGAGCTAAGTTTTGACCTATTGGTCGACTGGATACCCTCCAATCGCTTGGATCTTGGTTAAAACTTATCCACAAACTAGCTCATATGAACTCGATCATGTCAACCTCCGATCGATCAAAATTGTGGTCGATCAGACTGCCTTTCGATCATCCAAACCATGAGTCTGATGACCTGAACTAGTTCCCAACTGGTCTCGCTCGAGCCTTTGTCTAGATGTTATTTTCTACAAAATAAATAAGCAAACAACAAGTAACACATGTAAAATCTAGTACTTAGTTTAACTAACCTATAAAGTTCACTTGCTTAGAGTTTACTCCTCTAAGATTTCTCTCTTTGTCAAGTGTTAAGCTCCTAGTTGATCCACTAGGACTTCCACTGTCAAGTACTCAGCTCCCAGCTGACCCTCTTGAACTTAACCAAGTTTCCAATTAGGTTTGCCTAGTTTCCAACTAGGTCTTCCCATGCCTAGTTCCCAATTAGGACTTCCACCGCTTAGCCCCGCTAGAACTTCCACTTGCCTAGTTCCCGATTAAGACTTCCATTGTTTGGTTCCTACACCAAATGTCCCTTCACCTAGCCTTGTTAGGGCATTTACTGCCTGATTTTCAACTAGGACTTTCACTAACTATCAAGTATCTAGTTCTACTTGGACTTCTCCCTCACTTTCAAGTTTCAAGTCAACCTTGATTTTGCTTGGACTCTACACTCAACTCAATTATCGATCCTTGATCAAGTTATTTGGTCACCCTTGACCAACTTCCCTTAAACATATTGTTAAACCAAACCATCAAAATTCTAGAGGCCGATTGCACCAACACTTTAATCTTAACACGCAAATACATTGGAAGATTTTTATAAACCTGATCATAATCATCAACAACTTTCTTCAATACTTTCTCCCTGGCTATGTATGCTTTCTAATATGATATGCAAATGTCATACCAAACTTTCTGTTTGAATACTCCTTGGTTTGTACTATTTAGAAGAAATAAACTTCTCTTCAATTTTAGATGCTACAAATGTGGATGTGCAAGATTTGTGATCAGGTGTTTCTCTAATGGTGCTATATTGGTGTTCCTATACATATTTTATAACAGTGAACTCCGCATCTTCCCTAGTAACTACTCTTCGTGTACATGGTTGATTGAAGCAAATAACATTAATTTTATTTAGTTGGGTGCCAACTGTATTGTATCTGATATTTTTATACACAACATGCCTTACAAATGCATCCTTAAACTCATGTTGGGAGGGAAAAATCGATCCAACAAAAAAATTCATATTTATTTGTTGCCTATGCAGTTGGCTTTTGTATTAATCTTGAATTCATAACATATGAATCTTCAACAATTGAGAACACCTCCTCTAAGTCACTATACTCAACTAGGTTAAAATCAGTTTGGTCAAATTGGATATCATCAACTAAGAATTTTTCTAGATTTGTATTGCATTCTAATTCTTCTACAATTCAAATTTCTAAATCTTCTTGCTCACTTCATGTTGGCTCAAAATATTCTCTAAATATCGTACTATTATTGGGTACCTCATCTTCTAATCGATTTACTTCTTCATTTAGATCAAACGTCAAAATATTTGTATTTCTATTTTTGTTCACCACATTAGTATTTCTAAAAGAAGATGAAATATTACTTGAGACTGCATTTATGGACCGTTGAACATCTTGCTATCTCTCCACTAAAGTTGAATTACTGGAGGCCAAAAATGATTGAAGTTCATCAGAAATGAGTTCATTCCTAAAAGCAATCATAACAATGACATGACATAGACTAAGATATAGATGGTTTATAACTATAGTTCTAATCCTCATACAAGAAGTTATGAGTCCAAGGATGAATTTTTTAAAACATGTTGTACCTGGCTACGAACGACTTGAATATGAAACTTTAGGGCACGATACAACTGAGAAGCACTGTATAAATTTATAGGACTTAGAATGAGTCCGATCAGAGCTTACTATGTTTATCAATGAATTTTGACTGAAATCCATTGATAGACATAAGAGATTTAAATTTCTGAAAAATTATCATAAAATGGAAGAGGTGAGTGTGGAGAAGATGGTGGAGAAGATAATTGATATGGTGCACAATCTTGGTTTTGATTCCCCTGATATTGGTTTCTATGAAGTTATGAGTCCGGAAATGCTAATTAAATAAGGGCAAATTTGGAGACACTGTAAAAACCTGATACTGGTGTTGGAAGATCAAAAATTACCATGAAATGGAAGAGGTGAGTGTAGAGAAGGTAGATATGGTGTGCAATCTAGGTTTTAGGCATTATGGTGTTATTCTTCTGAAACCATCACCACAATGTTATGTTCTTCTCACAGGGTGATATTGGTTTCTAAATATCAACACCACTATAGTGTTGTTATTTAAAAAGTAGGACCATAGTGTTCTGAAAGTTTAAAAAAATTTTGATCACTATTGGAAATGCTTCAAGATGATAAATAAGGGCAAATTTGGACTTCGAGGCACTGTAAAAACCTACAAAACTTAGAATGAGTCTGATCGAAGCTTGTTAAGTCTATCAATGGGTATTAACTAGGGGATTTGGATTTCTTAAAAATTACCATGAAATGGAAGAGGTGAGTGTAGAGAAGGTAGATATGGTGTGCAATCTAGGTTTTAGGCCCCCTCTATAAAGTTATGGATCGGTGTCACTTGACACAAACTGTGATGCTGGTGTCTATTCTTCCAAAACCAACACCACAGTATTATGTTTTCTCACATAGGGTTGTGTTGATTTTTAAAGATCAGCATCACTGTAGTGCTATTATTAGAAGACTAGGACCATAGTGTTCTAAAAGTTTAAAAAACTTTTGATCAATGCTAGGAATGCTTCGAGATGATAAATGAGGGCAAAATTAGACTCTGAGGCACTACAAAAACCTATAGGACTTGGAATGAAGTCAATCGAAGCTTGCTAAATATATCAATGGATTTTGACCAAAATCCTGATGGGAAAGTCTTGAAAAACCGTTCCGATAGATTCTTGCAGAACAAAAATTTTCCCGAAACGATCTCAAGTTGCCCTCATAGTCGATCAAACGAAGTTTGATCGACTCGTTTAGATCATTGGGCTCTTGTGTTTGGTTTACAGGATCCAATATGAAAAGCATAATTTAATTAACGCAGAAACATTAAATTATACCTTTCTTCGGACGGATGAAGTTTGTACCCGAAGACCTCTTGATCTTCTGCTGTATTCCTCTCCTCTTCTCGAACGTTGTGTGGGCAATGATCCTTCGAGAATTTCTCCACCAGAATTCTCCTCTCCGATGGCTTGCTAAACTTCCTTCTCTTTGCTTGGAGAAAAGAGAAGAAGAAGAGGGGCTGTGGCTGCTGGCTGCCGAGAGATTCGGCCACCAAGGATTAGAATTTCTTGTGTCTCTCAAAGCCAAGCAAGCCCCTTCTTTTATAGCCTAACCATCTCCCAAATAAGGTATAATTTGACCCATAAATATGGTATGATTGATTCGTAAACATGGTATGATTTGAATAAATCAAATCGGAGAATTTTGGAAAGATTTCGGAAGTTACCAAATCGAACCCGCGGCCTTTAATCGATCAACCAATCGATTAAACTCCGTAATTTTTTCTCATTAACACTGGTAATCGATCAGGTGATCGATTACCAGGCTGGTAATCGATCACCTGATCGATTACCTGCCTTCGTATGAGAAACTCTGGTAATCGATTAGGTGATCGATTACCAAGGTGTGTAATCGATCACCTGATCGATTACACTCCTTTCACTACAAGAATTTAGGTATTTAGCGACGAAATATTTTCGTCGCTAACCTAACATATCTTATATCGTCGCTATTTTTGTCGCTATAAGCTTGTCGCAAATTAATGTTAGCGACGAAATTTTGAAAATTCGTCGCTAACATTAGCGACGAAATAATAATCGTCGCTAATCCCCAAAAATTCATCGCTAAAGTTAGCGACGAATTTTAAAATTTCGTCGCTAACATTAGCGACTAATTTGTTAGCGACGAATTGTCAAAATTTCGTCGCTAACACCTCGAAATAGGCAACCGGAGAATCTCGAAGGTTAGCGACGAAATGTGGTAATTTCGTCGCTAATCTGATCGTATGTTAGCGACGAAATTACAAGATTTCGTCGCTAATAGTAAACTTTCGGCTCTTTTTCGCTTATATCCTATAATACATACACATCACATCACAACAAACCCTAATACATACACATCACAAAATAACATTCAATAACATATTCACATACAACTAACACAAAGTTTAATACAAAGTTTATCACATAAGCTGATCATATTACAAAGTTTAACACAATGTTTAATACAAAGTTTATCACATCACAAAGTTTAACACAATCTTTAACACAAAGTTTATCACATCACAACAAAAACAAAGTTTCACAATACAAACACTACTCCATGAACTATGGTAAACAAGCTCCTCGATGAATGGAAGTTTGAAGCCTGCAATGGAATAATAAAATGTTAATTTGATTAACAAACTGGTAAGAATATCAAGATGCTGAAATAGTAAAAAGTATGGTAAGACAACCAAAGAACTAAAGTTAACAATTAACCAAACCATGCACCAATAGTATTTTAGTCTCAAGAGCTTTTACAATATTAACAAGGTTTTTTTATAGTCATAAGTGAAAATTTGCTGAAAATAGAACATTCACAGCTAACGGAAACATGGTACAAAATCAAATTCCCTTGTCACAGTTGATTGCAATTCCAACTGTAAATTTGCTTGTTATTATGCCCTATCAAATATGAACACCAGAAAAGAAAAATCAAATTCATAGTGATCATTATGAGAAAAGGAAGTCCATGGTACAAAAGTCATGTTAATCAGGGTTGTCTATATAATAAAATCAAATTCATAATGAAGAATATACGAGGAAGAACAATGAAAGATTTATAAGAAAGATGTCCAGAATGGCTATAGTGTCTTGGTTATATTGTGCTAGATAAGACTACAGTTAAGCTATAGAAATGTTGGAATTGAATGTCAACCTAACATGATGAAATGCAGAATCTAGAGACCATGTAATGACTGAAATGATTTTCAAGTTGACACCTACCACTGATCCTGCATAAAGAGGTGCAAATAAAGCATTGAAGAGACCATGCACATGTAAACTAAAGGTTAAGGAAGAAACAGAATGGTGAGCATAAGACAATGAATAAACATGGCATACTCATCCAGTAATTTGATGCACCAGGGATATTAAGGAAATCATGAAGAAAGCATGTGTTTGATGCTTCTGTGTACAAGACTAAGCTGGAATTTGATGAACAAAATTTTCAAACCAAGTTTCATATTATATCAACGGAAAGTAGACAAAAATTTGGATATGGTGTAATGGCAGACAATGCAGAAAGTGATCATGACATGTATACTCCCAAGCTTCACTCAGAATTTGGACCTGAAAAAAGCCAAAAGGCAGTCTCTATTACTTCCTTCTAACAAAATAAAACTAGCTATTCAGCTTCATGACATGTATATGCCACATTTATATCTAACACTTGAATTCCTTAAAAACCAGAGCTAAACTTTTCAGAAAGCAGTTGTACAAAAAACAATTTTCTTACTTGAGAAACTATGCTGTTGTGAGTGTGGACAACACCTTTAGGTTTGCCAGTTGTACCACTTGTATAAAGAATCAGAGCAGGATCATCTCCTGTGAAATAAGAGTCAAGTGAACATGGAGAATTCAGAGCAAGTCTCAGAAGCTATCTGCAACAGATGTTTGATGGTCCAAAAGAATATGAAAAAAAGCAACAACAATATGAAATCTATCCAATTGTCTGGATAGATTATATTAGATATTTTTAACAAAATATACCACACACACAGATTACTTCATCATGACGAAGACAAATAAAAGAAAAGGATGGACAGCATGACATTAATTACCTTTTAGCAAGCTTGAATCCTCAATTTTCCTGATCAAGTCAGCAACCAAATTAGCAGTCGTTTCCCCTGAATATTCATTCAAAATATCTCTTGATGGCATACTGCCAAGTGTTGGAAGTAGAGAAAGTTTAGCAGAGCATTTAGCAGCCACATTCTCCATGATTCCTTGATAGTCTTGAGTGCTCAATATCATTGATATGTCCTGAAAAAGAGAACAAGTTAAAACTCTTACAGTAGCATCAATATGCAAAAAGGTATACAAAGAAAAGGAGAGAAGTTGAGGGCGAGGGCAAGAGAGAAGAGAATGTGAGATTAACATGTAGTTCACCTACATGAGAAGAAATTAGTAGCACAGGCGGCGGCTCCGATTCCGTTGAAGAGGCGGCGAGGCACTCGTCGGGGAGGGCTTTAGCCCTCGCCTGGATCCGCCCCTGCCGGCGGACTCGGGCAGCGCAGGAGGCGGACAAGGAGTAGCACAGGCGGCAGACGAGGAGTAGCAGGCGGCGGAGGAGCAGTGGCGAGGTGGGCAGGCGTCGAAGATCACAGAGGAACAGCCACAGCGGAGGTCGTGGAGGAACAGGCGACCGCAGGAGAAAGGCAGGAAGAGGCGGGCGGGGCGCTATAGAAAAGGGGGCTCGAGAAAGGCGTAGAACGAAAAGCTAGGGCGGGAGCAGGGTTTAATCGAAGGTTAGCGACGATTTCTTCATTTTGTCGCTAAAAATTAGCAACGAGACTAACATTTCGTCGCCAAAACGTAGACTTAGCGACGAATTTATCCCTTTCGTCGCAAAAACGTGGAGACAGAGAGTTAATAGTTGGATTGTTAGCGATAAAATATCATTTTCGTTGCAAAAAATTATTAGCGACGAAAATATAAATTCGTCGCTAATATTTAGCGGGATAGTGGTTAGACTAATGTTAGCCACGATTTTTACAGTTTCGTCGCTAAATGTTAGCGACGAAAACATAAATTCATCGCTAATCTTTGACGGGATAGTGGTTATTCTAATGTTAGCCACGATTTTTACAGTTTTGTCGCTAACAGTTAGCGACGAAAACATAAATTCGTCGCTAATCCTTGGCGGGATAGTGGTTAGTCTAATGTTAGCCACAATTTTTACAGTTTCGTCGCTAAATGTTAGCGACGAAACTCAAATTATCGTCGCAAATAGTTTTTTTTGCGACGAGATGTTTTATTTTGTCGCAAATAATTTGATTTAGCGACGAAATATTTAATTTCGTCGCAAAGATTTATATTAGCGACGAAATTAAAAATCGTCGCTAATAATTCGTCGCTATTTTTATGATATCTTGTAGTGTTTGTATTGGTTCGAAAGCCTAGTTTCTTCACGAATTCTTCCAAGGTGGACTTGAGGATTCCCAAAGGCTACAGTAGAGACCTAGAGGAGAAATTGGTTTTGGTCTCTCGATGGGTTTAAGCTTCCCACGTTCTTTACCGAACACACAGCTCAAGTCCATCAATAATAACTCATTCCACTAGAGAGTTATTATTGCACTACCGCACCAATCCCATATTATAATATGGGCTCCTTCTTACTATCAGTACATTAATCTCCCTGTGTTTAAGATATCGTATGTCCGTCAATTAAATGAGTTACTGACAACTCGAATTTAATCAACTTCTAATCCAAGAGTAGTACCACTCAACCTTATTATCATGCGGACAAAGTCCACCTACAGGGTTTACATGATAATCCTTATGAGCTCATCAAGGGGACATCATCAACCTAGATTATAGGACACAGTTTCCTTCTATAATCAACAACACACCATGTACATAATACTACTTCCCAACTCATCGGGTCTTTTGATCTATCGTTCTAAATCTCACCCTTTGATGAATTAAAGAAGTACATATTAAGCACATGTGTTTGTCATTATATCGGGATTAAGAGCATGTACATATATAGTAACAGAGGTTTAGTTCGATTATATAGTCAGTATAAATCGAACAATCCTCAGATGGTCCTGTTCAATACACACTTAGTGTACTAGTGTAATTCTATAGTCAAGACAGACTAAGACCGAATTACACTACAACCACTCCAATGGTTTGTCCAATCCATCTTGGTTGTGAACACTGTTTATAACCTATAAGGAACTGATAACATGATCTTTTGTGTGTGACTCCGCACACCATGTTTATCTACAATATAAATTAAATGGACACTTACAAAATATTGACCAAATGTGATTCTTATTTCAGAATATTTATTTACACAGCTAGGATTCTGGTATACATCCCAACAAA
Source organism: Curcuma longa (assembly GCF_044706935.1). Taxonomy (NCBI): domain Eukaryota; kingdom Viridiplantae; phylum Streptophyta; class Magnoliopsida; order Zingiberales; family Zingiberaceae; genus Curcuma; species Curcuma longa. The sequence goes on along the minus strand of NC_133868.1, from coordinate 12,113,242 downwards.
TCCATCAATGAACCTAGGGAATTTGAATTTCTAAAAAAATATTATGAAATGAAAGATGTGAGTGTGGAGAAGGTAGATATGATGTGCAATTTTGATTTTGATCCCTCTTCACGAAGTTATGAGTTCGTGCCAATTGACATAGACTGTGGTGCTGGTGTCAGAAGATCAACATCATTATAGTGTTATTCTTCTAAAATCAGCACCATAGTATTATGTTCTTCTCACACATGGTGGTGTTGATTTTTGAAGATCAGCATCACTGTGATAATGTTATTCGAAGAATATGACCACAATGTTATGAAAGTTTAAATTTTTTTTGATCAATAATAAGAATGCTTCGAAATGATAAATGAAGGTAAATCTGGACTCCGAGGCATTACATAAACCTATAGGACTTGGAATGAATTCAATCGGGGCTTACTAAGTCGATCAATGAGTTTTGATTAAAACCTATTGATAGATTAAAAAATTTAAATTAATGAAAAATTATCATGAAATGAAAGATGTGAGTGTAGAGAAGTAGTATGGTGTGTAAGCTTGATCTTGAGTCTCATAAATGAAGTTATGGTTCTGTGTCCATTGATACAGAACCAATATGATATTGAATTTAAATATCAACACCACTATGATGTTGGATTTTGAAAAATAATAATATAGTGCTGGAATTTATATTCTAGTACCACATTAGAAAGTCTAACACTACAGTGGTGCTGGAATTTATATTTCAGTACCACAATAGACAGTTCACAGTACAGTAGTACTACTACGGAATATAATGTTCAGTACCATTATATTTCGGGTTGAAAGTATTGTACATTAGATTTTGAAAGTCTAACACTAGTAATAAGTATAGATAAATTAAAAAAACACTAGTAATAAGTTGAAGAAATTTAAACCATAAATATATATATATATATATATATATATATATATATATATATATATATATATATATATATTTTTTTTTTTTTGTTTGCTCACGATATAATATCTTATATAAAAAAATTTATCATTAACAATAAGAGGATTATATTTATAACTTCAACTGATCTTTACAAAAATCACATATACATAGCAATAGACGACAAAAGAATTCTAAAATAATATTTTCTATATATATATATATTATTTGATATAAATAAATAAATAAATAAGAATTATATTTGATATGATAAAATCATGAAGGGAGTAAAAGAGGAAATATGGAATGAGCTTTTAGGATTTAATCTTCGATTAATATTTTTATTATGTTGAAGTTTCATCAGAATGGAATAAAAGAGGAAATATGAAATGAGCTGCTATGATATAACTTTTAGGATTTAATCTTTGATTAATATTTTTATTATGTTGAAATTTCACCAGAATGTACCATCTTTAATGGTTGAATTATAGTTAATGTGATTAACTGAGATTATCATTTTTTTTAATGGTTGAATTAGTTATGATAAAATAGAATTACTGAAATAGGTAAAGGTCGAATCTTGATGAAGTCAAGTCAATCTTCTCCTCCGTTGTAGTTAATTGTAGTTTTTCGATTTACCTCCTTACAGATAATTGTGGGGACAATCGTGTGAAACCGTTAGGGTGGTAGATTTTTTTTTTTTTTACTGTAGTGTAAAATAAGAAAAAGGTAACTTTTAGACGGCTCTAATATTTTATGACTCGCGATCTTTTGAGAATTCGTCAAGTTTAAACACATTTGATCAATTGCAGTACGTAGTTCCTTCTCCAATCGATCCTGTTTGTCAATCAGAGTCTCCGTTTTTTCCTTCACGTGCATCTCAAGACAAAGTAGCTGATAGCGACCTTGTTTGGCAGGCCTGCAACGCATCTTATACAATTATTCTTGGCCGTCACGATGGATTCATTCATTAAGTCGTTGCCGGCCGCTGCTGCAGCAGAGCAGAGCTGCTACTCTTTTGTAAATATCTGTGCGTGCCTGAACAAGAACAAGACTTGTTAAAGATAGGGACCTGCAGATAATGTGTCATTAAGGAGAGGAGATTTGCAGTAGAAAAGATTCAAAAGCATTATTTATTTATTTTTTTTAAAGAAATAGTTACGGACAAAACATTTGAATCCATTCACAATTTATATTGGCTCGGAATCAACTTGGAATCCAAGCTGACCTATACAGTGACAAATAACTAAAGCAAGCAATCAGGCCTCAACAAATGTAAGGTTCAAACACAAAAGGCCAAAATGAAACAACAAATAAGTCAACTGCTATAGATCTTTTGTGCCGTGGAAAATAAAATTCAAAATAAAATAAATATCTGCCAAATGGAATATCTAGAAATTAAAGATAATATCAATATCCTATTACTATAGCGAGAATGCGAGATCCCATCTGGAAGTTGATTTCGATCTAAAGGAGGAGGAAGAGGAGCAGAGAATTATGGGATCGGAGGAGGACCCGAGTCCGGCGGCTGCCCGCCTCTCGCCGTTCCGGTACAATTCGCCGCTGGCGCAGGTGGGCCTCATTGGCCTCGTGTGCTTCTGCTGCCCGGGGATGTTCAACGCGCTCTCCGGCATGGGAGGTGGCGGCCAGGTCGACCACACCGCCGCCAACAACGCCAACACTGCCCTTTACACCACCTTCGCCGTCTTCGGCATCCTCGGCGGCGGCATCTATAATCTCCTCGGCCCCCGCCTCACCCTCTTCGCCGGATGTTCTACTTACGTCCTCTACGCTGGCTCCTTCCTCTACTACAACCACTACCACCATCAGCTCTTTGCTATCATCGCCGGCGCTGTTCTCGGAGTTGGTGCCGGCCTCCTCTGGGCCGGCGAAGGCGCCATCATGACTTCCTACCCGCCAGCAGAGCGGAAGGGGACCTACATCTCCTTTTTCTGGACCGTCTTCAACATGGGCGGCGTCATTGGCGGCCTCATCCCCTTCGTTCTCAATTACCACCGCACCGATGCCGCCTCCGTCAACGACGCCACTTACATCGCCTTTATGTGCTTCATGGCCACCGGCGCCATCCTCTCCCTCGCCATCCTTCCCCCCTCCCGCGTCGTGCGCGACGACGGCACCCGCGCCTCCGACGTTGCCTACTCCAGAGTGCGCACCGAGTCGATCGAGATCCTTAAACTCTTCGCCGACTGGCGGATGCTGCTCATCGTGCCGGCGGCCTGGGCCAGCAACTTCTTCTACACTTACCAGTTCAACAACGTCAACGGCCTCCTCTTCACACTGCGTACCAAGGGGCTGAACAACGTCTTCTACTGGGGCGCGCAGATGATCGGCTCGATCTCGATTGGCTACTTGCTCGACTTCAGCTTCAAAAGCCGGCGGACCAGGGGATTCGTCGGCATCACTACCGTCGCCGTGCTCGGGACCGCCACCTGGGCCGGTGGGCTCGCTAACCAGCTACGGTACACCGATGGCGTATGGACTGACGTGCTAGACTTCAAGGATTCCGGCGCCAAGTTCGCCGGCCCCTTCGTCCTCTACTTCAGCTACGGCTTGCTGGACGCCATGTTCCAGACCTTGTGCTATTGGGTCATCGGCGCGTTGGCCGACGACTCCCAGACTCTTAGCAGGTACAGCTCACGCGAATCCTAAACTCAAACGTCGCCTGCCAAAGACTAGAATCAAAAGTGCGATTTTTAATGTTAATTCTTCCTTGACGACAGGTTTAGCGGATTCTACAAGGGGGTGCAGAGCGCCGGGGCGGCGGTGGCTTGGCAAGTCGACACGCGCAAGACTCCGCTCCTGTCCCAATTGATAGTGAACTGGTCCCTGACTACGGTCAGCTACCCACTGCTGGCTCTGTTGGTGCTGCTCGCTGTCAAAGACAAAGATGAGAGCGAGGATGGGGAGAGCAAGACCTCCAAGTCTTCAGCCACTCTGCCCGTGGAGGATGCTCCGGGGATGAAGAGATCAACGACGTAGGTGTCGTCGGTGGGTGTGAAATTGTGTAGTTGCTTTGCTGTTATAATATTATTTAAAGGAGTCCTAGTCCGGCCGTGTGGTGTACGTCTTTCAACGGCCATGTGAAGGTAAATGTCCCTTCTCTGTAACGTAGATAAAGTTACAAAGCAAAGCAATTTTGAACACATTCTAATATTGACTTTTATTATTTTGTTTTCTATTTTAAATATTTTTTATGTTTTTTTTTTACAAATTTGCGTAACAATTTTGAATCTATTTAACCATTCAATAAAAAAATGTCTTATAATTTTTACCCTTTTAAAAATAACTTTTTAAAAAGATTAGGTGACACGTCATCGATTGCCACCGGCCTTAACCTGCCCGACGAACCTCTGGTCCCGCAGACAGCTAAGAAAAGCGAACCCCCAAACTTCGATGGCAACGGGCGAGGGAGGAGGAAAGCAAAGAAAGGTACAGAACCTTCTTTTCCCTCGGTAACAAGGCTTTCGTCTTCCTTTCTTCGATCCATGGCGACTTCCCCCCTCGCCTCCGCTGTCCTCCTTCTCTTTCTCCTGCCCTCCGCCGCCCGATCGGAGGGCGTCGTCGCTGATCCTTGCGCCGCCAGATCGGACGGCGGGCCGGCCTCCTGCCCCATCGCCTGTTTCCGCCCCGATCCTGTCTGCGCCGACGACGGCACGACGTATTGGTGCGGCTGTCCGGAGGCGGCGTGCGCCGGCGCCCGCGTCGCCAAGCGTGGGCCGTGCCAGGTCGGCAACGGCGGAAGAGGCCTCGTGTCCGGGCAGGCCTTCCTCCTCCTCCACATTGTGTGGCTCATCGTCCTCGGATTCTCCGTCCTTTGCGGCTTCCTCTGACTTGGCGACTGGTAATCTCTGATTCTGATTTGGATTCCCTTTTCCTCGTGGAGCTTTTTGTTTCAATTTTTTCCTCGGCTGGAATTGCATTTGCTGTCTGTTTAAAGATTATCGACAGCCATTAGTTCATTCTTCTTCTAATCGTTATTCCGATCCTAATTCTGGCGGTTTTTTTCTGTAATTGCAATGTTAGATGAACACGAACATTCATATTGCATGTGTCCTGGAATTGGATTCACTGCTCCACTGTATAATACGTTCTTCTGCCATAGCATGGAACCCCTAAAAGGATGCAAAGATAGGGTTTCTACGCAAAGAATAACAATATCATAAAGCATAATAGATAAAGAGAGGGTAATGGTTTTCACACAAGTTCCACTTTAAGAGGAACTTCTCAGACTTTGTTATCAACTTTTAAGCTGGAACATTTGCATTAAAATCATTCCTAAACATATGAGGTTGTGTGCATTTGACTCTGAATTCGCGATTGTGGATCGAAATTTATTTACATCTACAATGAAGGACTATGTGCCTCAAGCAATTAATGAAAATTTTGCCAAAGCGCCATCAGACATTTAACTTGGGCATAATCCCAATGCACACTTTGGACAAGCTCCTTGTAAGGCAAGCTCCTTGTAAGTTAGAGTAATGAGCTCTTCATATTGTGAACGAATAATTTTGTTTTTGGACTTGTAGGCTTTATGACAATTCTATTTTTTTTTTTCATGTCCATAAAATTCATTTATAAAGCTTGATGAAGTGTTCAAAAAGGATGAACTTTTAGAGCTATCTGTAGCTTCTACATTGTTTACCTCAGTCTCGGTGACCAATTTCAACATGCTCTACATTGTTTACCTCAAATATGATTAACATATCATTCACAAAACCCATCATAAATTGGCCGAAGTATTCTGTGTTCAGATCATGTCTAGAAAAGACATCGCCAAAGATTCGTAACAACCACACCGAGTTTAATGCATAATGCGATCAACTCACAAATAATCACTATGAGATCAAAATTGTATGTAAAGAAAGAAAGGAAGGAAGGAAGGAAACACTAAAAAAGCATCTTGCTCCAATGGAACCATCTCCAATACTAAGAATCATCCCCAAAATTCAAATCATAGAAATCCAGAGAAGCCTCAAAGCACATTGTATTCCTCTCCATCCACGCAAGGTAAATGGTAGAAGTGATACACAATTTAACAAAAGTAATGAGGACTCTATGGAAGAATTCCTCATTTAGAGATCACTCCTTAACCTAACCTTACTCCAATGAAACAAAATCGACAAATCTTAGAACATTCAAATATAATGAACTATTATGAATGTCCTTTTAATATATAAATATAATAAATTACTATATTTGTAAGTAGGGTGTCAATTCAATTCAGATGATATCAAAATAATAAAAAAAAATCTTAATCCGAATTCAGACTTAAATCCGACGGACCATTAAAAAAGATTTTTTTTTTCTATACAATTTCCTCGTAATCTCTACTCGATGCGATTTTCCGCTGGGCGCGATGCCGATGCTTCTTGCTCGCCACCGAATCCGAGAACTTGTACAGAATCCTCGCCAGATTGAGCAGAACCAGAGCGGAGACCCCTCCGTGGGCCACCGCCGCAACGCCGCCGCCTCTCGCCATCAGCTGCAGCGAGTCCCTGGCAACCAAGCCCCACCCGACGCCCTCCACCGCCCTCCTCATCCCCCCTCTCCACCTCCCCTCCCCCATCACCCTGCACACCATCCTCGCGCAGACCGCACCCACCACCGCCACCGTCGTCCTCGACCACCCCCTGTGCCCGCCGCCGGTGGCCGCCAGGGCGGCCTTCCGGCAGACGCACGACGCGCACGCGCCGGAAGGCGTCGACCCCGCCGCCGCCTCCAGCCCCGTGTAGTAAGGAAAGATGACGGAGTTCAAGTGCACGCTCGCGTGCAGGATCCCTGACACGGTGGTGGCCTCCAGGACCCCGTACTTGGCCTCGTTCTCCGACCGGTTCCGGAACGCCAGCGCCGACACGTAGACGACGTGGAGGAGCGCCGGCGCTAGGCGCGAGAAGGGGTAGATGGTGTTGATGCTGTGGCCGTTGGCGAGGATGAGGACCACCAGAGGAAGCCCGACGGGGCCCGACGGCAGCAGATGCCTCCTTCTCAGTCTCAGTCTTCCCACGTTGAGCTCCGCCGCCTCCGAGCTGGCCGCGAAGTCCAGGAGAGTGAAGGCGACGGCGGAGAGGAAGGACGCCAAGGCGAAGAAGAGCACGAGAAGGTCGACGGAGGGAGGGTAGTCGCCGCCGTCGTAGAAGCTGGCGCAGAAGTAGTGAAAAGGGCAGTGGAGGGGATCGGTGGTTTCTTCCAGCTGCCACCGGATGCATTTGGTGAACGGCTGATTAAGCTCCCAGCTCGCCTTCATCTAACAACTTCTCTTGTGACGATCGATCTTGATGATCCAAAGCAACTGACTCGATGATTTTGTTCTTGTTGCTGCTGTTTTAATCTTGTCTCTCCTTTTATTTGGTTGAAATGGAGATCGTTGTAATGTGGTCTTAGCTCTTAGGAAGCCATTTGGAGAAGTTGCACTTGCACATTATTTTAATTTAAGGCCTATAAAACTCTATTTTACACAGTCTGATCTTTAAATTAATTTAGTTGCAGCGGGACAGTTCACTCGAAACTATTATTAAAAAAATAAATGTTCAAGGGTCAAAGTGAGAAACTTTAAAATTATAGAAGAACCAAAAACAATGGAAAGTAGAAGATTTTGCTGTCAACTGTACGGTATAATGCTGGGTAGAAGGATTGAGTTTTTATTTTTTTATTTAAGTATTTAATTTTTAGTATCTGATTAATTTTAAAAATGATTGTTTTGATCTTATAAATTTTTTTTATTGATTGTCAAAATAAATCAGAAATAATATACTTTAAATATAAATTTTTATTGATCTGACCGATAATTCAACGTTATATATTTTTTAAACTTGTTAGATGAAATTTAAAATTTTAATGTTAAAAGAATTCATTCTACTTTTTACCATCAAACAAACGATTGCCTCAGAAATAAAATTGAGCTTTCTAAAAGTGCAGAGGTGGAGAATGGAGAGAGAGAGGAGAGGATTCATGTCATGGTGGGGAAGGAGTGGAGGGGAGGGATATTGCAGGGTTTGGTTGCGGTCCATCACGCGACGATGCTGACTTTTGCTTGCGTTTTGAGTACGTCATCGTCCAAAATCAATAAACGCTTCGAGGAAAATAAAAAAGATTAATATTTTTAAGTGCAAGGCAACATTTTGTCGTGCAAATGGCAAAATATCTTAAGTTTAACTAAATCTTAAAGTTAGTAATGTTAGAGTAAAAAATATAATAGAAATAAAAAAAATAAATACAAAAGATCAATTTAACAAAAGTTTTTTTTGTTATATATTGAAATAATTAAAAGGGGCTTAGTTAAAAATTTTAAAATTTATTGGACCTTTATGTAAAAATGTGAATAAAGGTTAATGTGACTTTTTAGTTAAAACATTTTGTCGTGCAAGGCCGCAATCCTTGCTTCTTTGTCGTCGTCGTCGCCGCCGCCGTTGCCGTCTTTACTCCCTGTCGTCATCGTGGCTGTCGTCGTCGTCCTTGCTCCATGTCGTCATCGTCGTCGTCGTCGTTGTCATCGTCGTCCTTGCTCCCTGTCATCGTCGTCGCCACCGCCGTTGTCCTTGCTCCTTGTCATCATCATTGTCACCGCTGCACATCATCGCAACACTGCCAACAGTCCAAGCGTGAGTGGATATTTAATTGAGGTGGAATTTTCTTGCTTGATCTCTTTCAATCTCCTTTTGTACATGAATAAACAATTTAATTAGATTCCCTTTATCTTGATCGTTCTATAGATTCAGAACTCAATCAATCAATCTAAATTTCCTTAGCTCTTCGCGTTGCTACTTTCTTTCATTATAGGATGTGTTATTTTCTTTCATATTATAGGATGCAAATCAATTACATGTAGCCTATAAACTATTATTGATTTTATTCGGATTTCAACCTATGAAAATATCATTCTTGTTTGGTCTAAGATGTTATTTCACATGTGACTTCCTATTATAAATCAACTTAAGTTTTTTTTCATGATAATAAATATCAATAATTTCATTCCGTTAGAAGATAATAATATGTTGTATGTTTCTATATATATACCCTTATGGTTTGATTTCATCATTCATATTTGCTTGTCTTTTTCATATACGATCTATTGTTGGTTGTCCAAAAGTTTGATCGTGAAACTTACAAAAAGAAAAGAAATAACCTGAATTATTACGAGGAAATAAAGAGTAGATGAATATCAGAAATGAATTTTATTCATTAAATTCTTATAACTGAAGCAAGCTATATAATCATACGAGAGAGCTTCGGCTCAATGCTCGTAAGGAGATATATATTTTCAACCAAGTTAATAAAGAATGAAGTAATTCTCTATACATATAGAGCGCTTTGCTCTGCAGCTTGAAAGGAATCTTTGAGTCTTTCTGCGCGTGCATAAATTTCGATCAAATTGAGATAAAATTTTCTCACGGGGTGGATTGCAGGTTGTTCATCCTATTTTGTTATGTGAGATATTTTTCGGGTGGACTGTGGGTTGTTCACTCTATGTATGTATTTGTATATATGCATTCACATAATGTATTTCGTATTGAGTGGATTGCGGGTCGTCACTCCTTGCATATACGATACATCTCGTTTGAGTGAATTGCGAGTCATTCACCCGAGCTATGTATGTATAGACGCATACTTACGATGCAATTTCGTTATGAGTAGATTGCAGGTCATTCACTCGATTATATGATGCATCTTTTTCAAGTGGATTGCAGGTCGCTCACTTTGATATTGTTTCATTTATACATGATATGTTTATATTAAGTGGAATGTAGATCGTTCCCCTTTTTCTAAATGACACATTCTAAATGAGTAGATTGTATGTTGTTTATCCACTAAAGAAATCATATTGAGGGTTAAATAAAATAAGACAATAATATGGGAACTGAGGATATTAATTAAAAAGAAAATAAAAGACGAATGACATGAAAAAGATAAATGAGAATTGATGGTGTTGCCCTCTTTAATAATATGTTCATATACGTCTTTTGTATTTCTATTTTGCACTTTGTGCTCATTTTCCATTTTCTTTTGACATCCAGATTCACAGACTTACGCGATTTTCAAGATTTGGTCAATAAAGTTGGACGATTGTTCAAAGATACTCAACAATAGTTATGGAGACAGTTTCTACAGAGTACATTAAGTTTCCTTTATTTGCATAGTTGACTACTTATATATTTTATTATTTCAGCATTGTTCATTTCATTATCTACACGAGGTCAGTTATCAATCATATCATGGTATGATTGAGTCAGATTTTAGGGTCGAACATTGTCTATATCATTAAATAAAGTATTCATATTTATGTTTGTATAACTTGTATACCTTTGTTGGGTATTATTTATGAATTTTAATGCAGAAATGAATATTATCTGAGCAAGGAGGCTAACTATATAGGGATGGAGGTCCGGACCGTGACATTTTTAGTTACTCCAGAATCTAAATCTATTGACGCATTAGATTAGATGAGTCATTTATTTTAAATTCAATAACTACTACAATTGATAAAATAAAATATTTTATTTTCATCAAAATTATATATAAAAGAATATTATTATATCAAAATATTCTTTATTAACTTATCAAAATTATTAAAACTTCATTCAAATTATTTTAAATTTTTTATAATAACTTCTTAATAGTTATTATAATGCTATAACAATTAATACAATAATATTATAACAACTATGTAAGTAACTGCTACAACTATTATAATAATTAATATAGTATTATAGCAACTATTAAGTAACTACTCTAAAAATTTTAAAATCATTTTGACAAAATTAAAATTTTTTGATAGAAATTAGTAATTTTGACGAAGTTGGTGTAGGACTGATCCACGTGAGAGGAGGGAGGGTGAATCACGTGTCTTTTAAAAATTCTTTTGTATTATTAAATCAGAGTTAAAAGAAACGTGCTTTGAAAAGCTTGCGTAGCGGAAAGAGAATAAGAAGCGATAAAAGAAAATAAGTACGAAAGATATAAGTAATTTTTTACTTCGTTCGGAGCCGTCGACGACTCCTACTCGAAGACCCAAGTCCCTTGGACCTTCCTGTGGGCAATCCACTAAAATCTCTCTACCAGAAAAAACTCTGGTAGAGTAGGCAAATACAATAAGAAAAAGTGTGACAACCCCACATTTTTAACTTTTAAATAAGTGTAAAAAATAAATATTAAAAAAAACTTTTTCGTTACCCAACAATAGAAAATTCTGGACGAGCTCGGATGTTGGAGGTGATCTTCCGGCAGAAGTTGGACGTGGTCATGTCAAAGCTCGGGCTTCCGCAGAAGAATGACGTTGGTCGAAGTTGTGTAATTCATGCACTGACCACAACTTTGTATAGGCACTATCAAGTTTATCTAGATCTGCAAATATTTAAAAAAACACAAAACTTAATCCACACCTAACAGTTTATCTTATCTAGGATCAAAGAATAATTCAAATAATATATATATATATATATATATATATAATTTTTATAAAAAATTTTATCCTCCTTAAATAATTATTATAGGAATAATTTTATCATTTAATAAAATTTCAAATTAGAAAAATAAATAATAATAAAGATTAATTTTTCCAGAGTTCACATGCAAAATTAATTTTGTCCATATACCAAATAAACTCTATAAAATAGATTTAGTATAATAATAAAATATACTAAAATACAGACTATTTAAAATTAATTAGATCCTGTCAATCCAGACTATATAGGATCTAACCAGACCTCAACTTAGATCACCCAAGTGGATCTAAGTTGGACCGCGCCTAAAATTTCAAAATGGAGCTTGTCCTCACTGGTTCGCTCCTCCAGTAACTTACCTTACTTACCTTAGCGCAGATTTACTAGACTTCTCTCTAACCCATCGAGTCTTTTGCTAAGGCTCAACCACTATGGTCTTCCTGTCAAGTCTTCACCAACTTGGTCTTCAACCAGTTGTCAAGCCCCCGCGGACCCAACTGGACTTCCTGTCAGAACTCAACCATCCTGGACTTCAGCCTGGTGTCTGGTTCTAAATATTTCAACCCTGCACACTTAATAAGAAGGTTAAACTCATAACAAACCTAACTTTAATCTATTTGTCATTCATCAAAACTTGAGTTATATGTTATAGTAATTCCCCAAAAGGCCTCATGCCAATGGAAAAGATACTTTCCATCCTTTTAATCCCATGATCTTTTCCATGTACTTTAGATGTATATATATATATATATATATATATAACCCAACAGTAGTAACTAATCATACTTACTATAACAATACTGAAAGTAAAAGTATACTCTTGAGATAAAAAAATATGATAGAAGCGTTCATTTCATGATTGGTATACAATTCATTAAAATATGAGATGGTTTTTAATTTTTCACATATATATATATACATATATGTTGTTTGCAGCGTCCGTGACAGAAGTGTCTAGACACTCAAATTACTTTCGGTCGTCCAAACTAAGAACAATGTTATATTATTATTATTTTTTATTTACGGTTAAGTCATTTAAAATTTTACTTTTAGGATTTATGAATTGAGTTATAGTATTAAGCACACAAAAAAATTTAGACATTCACAAGGTATATTAGGTTATTATCTCAGACTCCTTACCTCGCACACCTTTTGAGCAACTATTTTTTTTATTTAAAAATTTTTTATGTTTAATATTAGTTATAACCGAACTCTTAAAATTCTAGTAAAATTTTAAATAGTTTAATCATAAATAAAATAATAATAATAATAATAAAATAATACTATTCCTAATCTAGGTGCCCGTAAATGATACGGCACCCGATTGCTTCTATCGTGAACGCTGCATGCACAGGCAGACACGCATATATATGAGGAGGCAATCTACTTCCTCAAAGCTAGATTCGGTGCTATAGGAGTTGGGTGCTGTAGGAGCGGCAACCGTGTGCACGAACCCTTCTAGGTATATAATGGAGGTTTGGAAAATTTGTCTATCGTGCACTCTACTCTTATAGTGCCACTTATGCTTATGCTAGCCACTCCCTTGAAAAGGCCTAGCCAGCACCATGAGACCATTATTGGACCAAATGACGTTGCCACTCAATTTTAGATATGAGAATTTGATAATGCCTAATATAGAATAGTAAAATATCTGTAGTCCTTTTGTACGTGTCATTCATAACTTCAAAAAACAAGGGCAAAGGGTTCACACATGCAAACTAAACTTTGTAGCTGCTATGCTATCACATTGATACAAAACGATTTGCTCATTTACATTAGAGTACAAAGATTTGTCAAGATATAAACAAAATCTCTATACACTTTTGATCTCATCTAATGCTATCTTCTACTTATTCATTTATATTTTATTTTTTCTGCCATCACAATTACATACACAAATTAAGTGTAGCTTACTTTGAAGTATGAAACGTCTACAATGAGGCAACAATTCCTACTTCCTCCATTAAGAGTTAGCAAACTGGTTGACCACAAGGAATCTTTACAGGCGAGAACACAACTGTCAGGGGCGCATGATCAGAAAGAGAATAATTTTCTGGCCACATCCCTCGCTCAACTTCTGGCGGGAAGAGAATTGCATCCTTAACATTAAATCCAAAGGTCTGTTGTTGTATCATCTGAGTCTCTTTAGTTTCTAATATTGTTTCTTCCTCAGCTTTCTCAAAGCATTTGGGATTCCAGATTTGTTGCTGCAAATGCATCATAAATTATGTAAGATATGATGAAGATCCATGGTCAAAGTGTTTGGTTAAATGTGTCGAATGTCTGATACCTGAAACTCTTCAAAATCTATGATACCATTTCCATCAGTGTCAGCTTGAGCCCATAAACCTTTTGTATCTTCCGGACTTAGACCATGAGGATGACTAGACAAACCAAGCTGCATCGATTTGAAGTATAAGTGAGAAATTATTCGAAAGAAATCTAAGCTCCCAACAAGATGTTGGTTATGTACCTGATGGAGTGCCTGACAGAAACTTGAGTAGGTTATGTAATCAAAAGGATTGTCCATTTTGAGGAATGCAAAAGCATTATCTTCTGTAAGAGAAGCTGCTCGTAGGCGAGACTGAAAAAGAGAATTTTAGTCATATCTTTTCATAAGAAAAAGAAAACAAATTCCATTTTGGCTCATAATTTGTTGTGTTTTTAAATGCCCCTAAATTTGTTTAATAACCATTTTACCCATATAGTTTTGATTTATTACGAAAGTAACAATTGCCCCACTAAAGTTTGACTTATTTAAGTTTTTGAATTACTAAATTCTGAGAGACTTAACTTATAAATCATCTTAGTAAAATATTAACAATGTTGAATTTATAAGGCGAACTAGCCACTAACCTGTCCTAGAACTGAGAGACTATGCTACATAATAGTTGTAACTTAATCGAAACTATAAGGGTAAGACAACGATTTAAAAACTCTAGTAGTGTTTCAGAAAAGGCAGCAACTATGGAGGGGACAAATGAAACTGCTTGTGAAAAGAAGCGAAATGCTAACACACTATAGGAAATTTATTAATTAAAACATAAAGTTTGTGCCTGCAACAAAAACTAAAAAAAAGATCCTTTACCTTAATAAGGCAAAATACAGCTTCATTCCAGCTAGTTCTCAATGGTTTTCTGAATTTGTTAGGATTTAGAAGCCATATGAAGTCAACTCCGCAGACATTCCCACGGTGATTGCGATGGCTGACCCACTGCATGAGATTTGAGGAAAGGACATCAACAAAATATTATGACATCCATTATTGACAAAATTACAAGAGGGCAAGTTGAGTTTCTTTTATTATTAGCAGGCACTTCATGCTTTTTAATTATCCAAAAAGGCACTTCATGTCTAAAGGAAATACCCCAAATATACCCCTCTCTAATCTGCCTCCTCTCTGCTCTTTACTGATGTGCAGAGCTTAGAGAGGAGGCTATTTGGAATGTCGATAAATCATTAAGGCCCACCATCTGAAACATCTCAACGAGCACCGTTATCACTGAAACATCTCTCAACGATGCAACTTCCCTGTTTTCCTTAGGCCAGAAGTAGTGTGCAACATCAAGGGATAGAAATGAGTGTGCAATTAGTCGATCTCCAATGTTGAGCGACGAATGTGAACTTTGTTATGCCTGACGCCTTCCTTGTGGCCTCCCAAATGGCAATTGTCAAAGACTAATGGTTGCCACGTGTGGGGATCAAACACCTCCTAGATGTACTACTCGCTCCACTACAATGAGAGGTTGTTGAGGATTATTTGCATTCAAACCCATTTGGATATGTACTTGCCATTCAGTATATGTTGTCGGCCTGCTAGTTCTTGGCCTTCATTGGCATGAGGTTAGGACCCTAAGGATGTCGAGCTTAAACACCCTAATGCTATACTCTGGCCAAAGCACCATGGGTGTCGACTAGAAGTAGAGATGGATCTTGCTAGAGAGTTTGTGTTGCTTCTTCTTGCTCTCACTAGCGACCTCTTTGTTGTAGGCCATCGGCTTTGGAAGAATAAACCATCAAGACTTCACAACATTGTGATGATACTCCATCCGCTTATTCATCGCAGACATTGACAACACCAACAAGCCAAGCAACTCGTCCTAGTTTGTAGCCACTCAATCCTCTACTATCGGCACGAGTGACAAGTTGAGTAGCTTCCACGAATTGAAGCTTGTTGTCCCAAAGAAGATTGATTGTGCCAGTAACACTACGAGCACAACTATAGGATGCCTTTTGGATAATTACAAAGTATGGAGCACTGGCTAGGAATAGAAGAAACCTAAGGATGCCCTTTGGGAATTTTCCCTTGATAATTTAGCCATCAAACTTTAACACAGTAACAGAATCCTAAATAAAGATTAGGACCTTATGAGCATCAACATCACTGTACCGATGAACTGTGTCATATGATGACAAAAATCCTTGAGACCTAAGAAACTTATAAACATGGCCCCGTTTGCTTCCATTCCAATCTCTGTAGAACACAGTGGAAATTGAGACACCAATTTTTTCTACAAACAATGGTGAATGTGTGCATATTATAGTACTTACCCACAGAGTATGATGGGCATGGAATCAAGATTGTGCTCTTTTTGATATGTTTCTATGTACTGGAGAATCTTGTACACCTTCCATTGGCAATCCCAGAAAGAAAGTTATTAGGCCATAGGTGAAGACAAATTGTTGGAAAAACTAGTGCAAAGAAAGATAAATCTACCTGTTGCAAACGAACTATACACAAGCTAAAATCATGAGGAAATAGCAAATGAGTATTCACAATCAGAATTTGTTGCCGGACGCTGCATGCTTGACCTTGCCATAAAGCAACAGCCGATTCCACACGTAAGAGCTGAGCAACACGATCTCCAAAGTCATTAAACAACAATTCTCTATAGTTTATGACCCTAAAATAGTCCTGGCGCATAGCAGTAAGGAGACCTGAACACAGATTGAAACTTCTATTGTAATAACGTTTAATGTAGGTATTAGACTATAACAGAAGCATTTTGACATGATCGAGCAAGAAACCCTAAATCTCCAGTACCGCTAAATCTTTGCAAGCATAACATGAACTCGTTATGCCCCTTTTAGATGACAAAAATCATAGAGAATGAAGCAGTTCTCTCTAAAACCAATCAATACGTCAACGAAAGGAAGCAGAATTGAACAATCTATTTTGCGATGAAGATCCTACGTACCATCGCCGCGATTGTTCGTTCGAGCGAGCTTGAAGCTTATGTAACCAGCATCGCCCAGTCTCTTCTCGTACATTTGAACGAGCTCTTCATTCCCCAACCAAACCTCCTAAATCAATCCACGCCTTAAAAAGAATTTTAGATCCCAAAGATCCCTCATCCAAACTCCAATATTCCAATACAAAACTTTAAGATCGTACCTGGAGGCAGATTATAGAGGAACGATCGACCAAGAGCTGGTCGATGATCTTCTCATTCCGGTTCAACCAATACGCCTTGTACTGGCTCTCCCTGCAACTCTGGTCCTGCCAGCGTCACCCCATCATAAGAAACCGAAGAGCAAATCAAAGAGACAAGGTAAAAGAAAAGCCCCAAATCAACGAACATGGATCGGCTACTCACCTCCTGGCTGAGTCGCTTGTAGATCGGCGCAAGGATGTTGAAGGTGGTGCAGGAGACGCAACGTTCGGAGGCTGCCACCGAACCGCACCCCACTCGCAACCCCTTCTTCTTACTCTTTCGCAACCTCCTCTTCTCCTGTTCCTTTCGCCCGTCCATGCCGTGCTTTCTATTTCTACCTATCCCCGGTTCTCGATCCAACGACAACAACCAGCAATGCGGCAAACGATCGAGCAAGCAACCAATTCAAGAACGAATTCGGAAGGGCGGTCGAATTCTTCGTACAGCCTGCGAACTGGAACATGCGGTGCCAGCTTTCGCCCTGACGACGTCGATGAATCGACAGATCGGATCGGAAGAACCGCGGAGAAGTGGGGGGTATTTATACAAAATTACAGCGTGACGAACGAGGCGGGCCCCCGCGAGCCGAGCGGCCGTCGGTGCTCTATCGAAACGTTGGAATTCAACACTGCGGTGGACGGATGACGTCATCGTCGGTGCACGCCCGATGAAACTTTTGTTTTGGTTTTTTTGACCTCCGTTGATTTCCGTCGATGTGGCGGTGCCCAATCGACACGTACTGACCCTCGAGAATCTACGCATTCTTATTGTCCCAAAGCGATGAAGTGAGTGTTGCGGGGCCCCACACAGTATTATTTAACAGTGGAGTTGGGGCAGCGCTATAAGATTGTGATCAATAAAATCAATCATCAGTGACGTGCCACCATTTCCATTTGGCAAGAAAGGACACACTGGACAAGTCATGGTGGGCCATGGCAGTCCGGTTATTTTGCGCCGGGTTCGCTGCCACCGCGGCACATTTTGGCGTCCCTTTATTTTCCATTTTTTTTATTGGAAAAAGCCACCGACAACATTGCTACGCTGAGGGAATAGTGGGGCACGTGTCACTATCCGGCGTCACATGACAGTGGGGATCGAGGGCCGTGGCTGATGCAACTCGAATGATTCGGACCTCACGGACACGTCGCCGAGAATCCGAGAGGGAGGAGACGTGGGTCACACATAAAATATCACATCTTAATTAAAAAATAAAAAAAATTACATGCAT
Source organism: Curcuma longa (assembly GCF_044706935.1). NCBI lineage: Eukaryota > Viridiplantae > Streptophyta > Magnoliopsida > Zingiberales > Zingiberaceae > Curcuma > Curcuma longa. The sequence goes on along the minus strand of NC_133868.1, from coordinate 12,095,221 downwards.
ATTGCGCATCCAAGGAATATTATGTATTAACGAAGCATTAAAAGTATAGCATGTCCTAATGGATGATTAATTATTAATTATCTTGATCAATTAATTAAATAACTAGAGTTAATTATATTGATTAATTAAAATTTAATAAGGTTAAATTGATAATTCATTTATTTAATTAAATTAAGTTAGATTAATAATAAAATTAACAATTCATTTATGTAATATAAATTGAGGGATGGAAACTAAATAAGAGTTAATTAATTTAAATTTGAATTTATTTTAGCTTAAATTAATTTTATATGTATTGTAAAAATAATTTAATAGAGTAATTATATAAGGGTTATAAAATTATCACAAAGATCTATTTTTAAAATATTTTGAAATTTAATTAGTTGAAAATTAATTGGATAAGATCCCAATTAATCTCTTGTAATGAAAATTAAAAATATCTATCTAAATTAATTAGTTAAAATTATTCTCTAACTAATTAATTAGATCTACGGTTAAGATTAAATAGAATAAGTTAATAAGAGGCTCATGGTGAGATTAAAATAACATGTCAAGTGATTAAGTTTTGTTGTGAAACTACAAAATATAGTTGTCCTCATATTTCTCTATTCCATTGGTGTCATCTAAGACCCTACCAACAATTGCTATTTTGAGCCTTAACATTGATTTTCTATTCCTTCCTTTCCATGATAGGCCCTAGCACCTTATTCAATGTAAACAAAATAGATGATACATGTCTCTACGAGTGTGGTATAGTAGTAAAATACTTAAGGAAACAAATAAGAGATCAGAGTTCGAATCCCAATAAGAAAGTGACAATAATTTCATCATTTTCAATCATAACAATCAAAAGTGGCTATAGAATCCATCGCAAGGTTATTACATGGAAATTTTGTGACAAAATTAAACCATTGAAAATACTCATCTTAAAAAAAATCATCATGATATAAAATTTATATCAGTTCTTAATCTCAAATTGCATAGTTTTTCTATCTCTATTCGTCATAGGTTTTTCTAATGTTGTAGTGATGATTTATCCAAAGCAATCATTGAAAATCAAAATTTGAGGATGGAAATGAAGACTTAATAAGCTAGAGAATACCTTGGCAAGATGGAAAATATGTTTAAATGATCAAAGAAACAAGATCTAAACTTAGATAGACAAGAACCATCTAAAAGAAAGAAAGTTTTGGGATACAAACCTAAGTCTAAGGAGAACATGTCCTCATACTATAGAGTTCCATATAACTATGAAACTACTCCTAAATTTAGGAGTCAAATCAAGGTTACATAGAAAGTTATCCCTAGTGTTAACCTTAAGGAGGCTAGCATGACTAAGACTTCAAAGAAACTTAGGAAAGTCATGAGAAAGGTATTTAGGAAAGTTATCCCTAGTGAATATCTAGTATACTCAAGGAGTTATAATAAGTATTGAGTTCTAATTAAAAATGATATTCCTTCACATTAGATGAGTTTAGGGTGTGTCGGTGAAACCGAGTAATACCCTCCTCTGTCGTGACCAACTGCAGTTTCTCGATTTACCTCCTGATAAATGATTGTGGGGCCAACCGTGTAGGGCCGCTGGGGTGGCGGATTCCATCTTATTGCAGAAGAGTTTAGGATGTGTCAACCTTATTTGGAAGGATAGGTAACTAACTATGGTAAAGATAACAACTTAGGATACTTTCAAGATATAGTGATATCTTGAAAGTGAAATTTCAAATTATATTTTGAAAGATTGTTATAGTGTACTAATTAAAAAGTGAGATCTTAAGTTGATCAAAATCAACACAATAGGATAAAATTTTAAAGTGTGCTAAGTTGGGGCTTTTGCCACATTCGAGGGAGATACACTATTTATGTCAAATCAAGTATTTGACATAATGATTAGATGATGATACTTAGATGAAAATTTTAGATATTTCCTTTGTGCTATAATTACCATACTTTGTGTCATATCATACATATGTCATGACATCATATCATATATTTTTCTTGTCATGATAATATGAATTGATATTGCCATATTATATCATATATGCATCGTTTGAGTATGATGAATTTTTTTTTGAGAATTATGCATTTGATGTATATCATACTCATAATCATGCATTATTTTAATTCTTTGTAATTAAGGATAATGACATTAGTTGATATCCTAGGTAGGATGATCAAATTTAGAATGTCTAGATAGAAATGTATAATCCCTCAATTGAGAGAAGAATAATATTACATCTCACAAGAGTCATAGGGTTAACTTATATGTGTATTGAGATATATTAGATATAAGTGAGATGTTAGGATAATGATCAAAGTTGAAGATGTTGATTTAGTGCATCTATTTGAGATAAGTATCATTAAAACACATGAAATTTGTGTTGACTAATCATGGAGAAAATTAATGTACAAGTGATGTGCATTTAGCTTATAGATAATGGTTTGAAATTAATTTTAAAAAATATTTCAAAAGTATTTTAGAAAATCTTGGTGAAGTCTATCTGTTGATAGGAATCATTATTAATTAAGTTGATACAAAATTGAAGTGAAATATTAAAATTTCAATGATTTACAACTTCATACCATTCTTTGATAATAAGATATATTTTTATAGAAAATTATTTTTTCTGATAGTATTTAACATAAGTAATGTCTATATAAAATTTTAAGATTTTTCAAAAATTATAGAATTACTTATGCATTTTTAAAATTGATTTGAAATTGAGGTGTAGTTTTTCAAACAATTAGTCGACTAATACAGAGTAGCCATCGATTGATGGCTATATTTTTGACTAAAATAGATTTATTTAAGTTGTTTAAGCTCACTCCTAAGTATTTTAACTATTCCTAATCCTCTGATATGTTTAGATAAACATTCAAAGATTATTTCTTGATAAAAATGAGAAAGGGAAGTTAAAAAAAAAAGAAGAAATGGAATTCATTGGAGGTTTAAATTCAAGATTGAAACTCTAACCTTGCGACTTAGACTTTAGAATTTTATAAAGATTTAGGAATTCCAAATCATTATGGGTGCAATGATTGAAGTTGGAGCATGCTTTAAATGGGAGGTCCTCCTTGAAGGCATGACTCTGACATGAAAAGGGAAGAATGACAGAATTCAAGAAGGATAATGGATGTATGCTCAAGGTTGAACATTAGAGACAATAGAAGATACGAAACCTTCATTGTAATTCATTTTTGATGTGTGCCAAAGGGGGGGGGGGGGAATGAACAGTTCGAATTAGAAAACCTTTATTGGCATAAGAAGTGGGATATTGGGCAAATGAGTTAACATAATTTAAACATATTGTCAAACATCAAAAAAGAGGAGATTGTTAGTGTAGTCGACCCCTGATCAAGGTTGACCAAGTTGACTAAGCTTGAGTTGACTCGAGTTGAGATTTCGATGTTTGATCAATATATTAGTTGATCGAGTGAGATGCCAAGTAGGTCAAGGTTGATTGAATACTTGACATTCGATTAATATATTAAGTTGATTAGGCAAAGAGTCAAGTAGGTCAAGATTGATCGAATACTTGACAAAATATAGAAAGTCCAAGTTAGTCATAGTTGACCAGACACTTAGTAATTAGAAGTCCAACAGGGAATTGACATGAGATGAAAATTCTAAGTGGATCACGGTTGATCAGACACTTGGTGATTGAAAGTCCAACAAGGAGTTAGCATGAGGCGTGAAGCCCTAGCAGGTTAAAGTTGATCAGATACTAGGCAATAAGGAAATCTTGACAGGTTAAGATTGACCAGATGCCAGATTATAATGAAATCTTGACGGATCAAAATTGATCAGATGCTAGGTAATAACGAAGTCTCGATAAGTCAAGATTGACCAGATGTTGAACAACTGAAAGTTTGGATAGGTTGAGGTCAATCAGATACTATGTAATAACAAAGTCTCAACAGGTCAAGGTTGACCGAATGTTGGACAACAAAAAGTCTCAATAGGTTAAGGGTGACCACATGTTGAGTGAAGGAATTTCTAGCAGGTTGAGGTCAATCGAATACTAGGCAAGACGATCTTTTATCTTTAGAATGGCTGAAAACAAAGAAACAATCGACTGATATAGGTGTATCAATCAACTGATTCTCTAAGATGGATTCTGTCCGGGTTGGGGATTTACAAAATTCGAGTATCAATCAACTGATGTTGATTGGAAAACGAACATAGGCAAATTGATTTGATTGATGGCAAGATCAGTCGGTCGTGTTGATTAGGAACCAAATAGAAGCAAATTGATTCGATTGCATAATTCGATTGATTAGAAATAATTGATTGATGCAATGAGTAGTCAACTAATGCTGAGATTAATGAAGTTGTTGAGCTGATAGGTTAGAGTAATGTTCAAATCTATAATGGATCAATTATCTAATGGGTAAAATTAAGCAATTGATTAATGGAAATCATGCCTCGACTAAAGGTTATAAAAGAAGGATTTCATGGAGATTTTTGGGGTCGATTTAGGAAGTTCTGAAGTGAAGTGTGGTTGCATTTCCAGATCAACAAGAGGCAAAACCAAGTGATCAACAACAAGCAATGCCGAGTTCAATTTGTGCAAACTTGTTAGTTTAAATTATATTTTGATTTTTATTTTATCTTTGTATTTGCTTATATCTTAATGAAGAACAGATTGTAAGAGACTTCTCAGCCTCTGGAAGGTATTTGAAAAGGAGAATGATAGTGAGAATAGTTTGCTAAGACTAGGCCTTAGACATAATTATCTGGAGAGACGATGAACCAATTAAACCATTGGTATTGTGCATATGACGACGTCGAGTTTGATTCAAATTTTCCGCCGCGCATTCAAATGACATTCAATATCGAGACGAAGCGATCAAAATTATTCACCATCTTCTAGCTAATCTCCTTTTATAATCTCTGTCTCGATCTAATTGCTTTGTTGACATGACACTATTTGCCCGGTGTTTTGTTGAGTCAACCATATATTGGCCTCGCATCCATGAACATGGTAGCCCTCTAGTTGTTCGGATCTGTTTCGATCGCTTAGATCCACATGTAGTGAAATCAAATCCTTGACCGTCTCGTCTAGATTTGTACTCCACGTGTATTTTGATCGCCTAGATTTAGTTTCAGTTGCTTGGAGCTCCTGAATAGGTCAACTTCAAAGCTGCTGAAAGATAAACATTTATCACATGCATAGGTCGACCGGATCCATTTTGATCGCTCGGAGTTTCGTTTAGTCGGAACTCTGACTCAAGTTGACTACGTACGATTAAGTCCATCTAAGTTGAGTCTACCTTTTGTATAGAATACAGGTCACTGATCAACTCAACTCAACTCCTCATAACTTCCTTTAAGAGTAGTCTTTTTCCTCACTTTTCGTCCTTTAGATGCATCAAGCCCTCGAACTCACTCCTTGTGCGTCCTTCTCGGTACACCGATGTGTTCTTTTATGAAATCTCTTATCCTTTAATCTTGTGTATTTTCCTAAGTCCATACACACACAAACACACATATCAGAAACCAAAACAAGATATAACTTAAACTCATTTGCCTAAATATCAAAACTGTGGTCTACACCATTTAAGATTCCAACGATCATCCCCTCTTAATTGAGAGTCATAATTTAGAGTCATAAGTGAAATACTAAAAATATATTTCACTAAAAAATTTAGAGTCATAATTTGCCTCTCCAACTGTAATAGTTTCATGCCGTCACTCTTAATTGAGCCATTTAAAATTTATCAATAATTTTTATTCATATGGTGGGATTTTAAAATTTGATTTTTATAACCAATTTATTGAACAGAGACATAGACGAATAATTCTACATAATTTTTTTTTTATTTTTTAATGAATGAGAAATTTATATTCTGATACCTAGTGTGACCGGTGTTGTCATACTACATCAAACCACCAAAACCAATTGAATTGACTGTGACAAATTCCAGCAATACTGGATGGCTCAACTCTACTACGTCATCTTGCATGATACCTCCGTTTAGAAGTATCATATTTCTTTCAAATAATTAAAATTTAAAACTCATACAATATATACCTACAACATTTAAATAATTAATGATGTTAGAACGCAACAACAAAAATCACTTCACTTTTTGAATTAGAATAAATTAGATATATAATAATAATATAAAAAACATCTGTTTCACTAATTTTTTCTTACTCCTTGTCCCTACTTGGATGGTATATCTACGGAAAATAACGACAAAGATCTCTAATAATTAATTAAAACCCTAAAACGTTAAGAAATGAATCATTTTATATCACACAAGGCAAAGAACTAGTTAGCTTCGAGCATATTAGAATATGTTTAAAAAATTATCTTAATGAACAGAATTCTCATTATTCAGGATTAATAAATGAGTACAGAGAGAATAAGCAGACAAGTTAAGGACGGCGCCACCATCTGTCATTTCTTGTCACTTGTGTCGGTATGTCGGCTATGAATTTTGAACATGCATGCATGTTTTCTGAAGGAAACGTACATGCCACCACAACGCCAGAGATTTGCGTTCAAAAACGTGGTCGAAACATTCATTAAGAAGGTGAAGGCCCACTGTCAAGTCACTCGCAAATTGCTATGAGAAACTGGCATATATATTGCTTCTGTTTCGCACATTGAAGTCGCTAATAATCTTCAAAGTAGAGCCAGAGCCAAGACTGTTGAAATAAGCTTCATCAAAAGGTGTTCTAAGCCTATCGACTGTAGGCAACATCTTCTACGTGAAGCTAAAGATCTCCTCTCCTTTGATTACATCCCAAGAGAGGAGGATGAACTCTACCTGAAAATCTTCGATCGACTTTTAAATTTCCCTAAACACTTAATAGTAGTTGGGATCTCTTCCATACAAAAAGGCACCACCAAAATATTGAGATTGCATGTAGTAGTAGAATTTTTATGTTAGCATGTTTTTTCCTATAATTAATGTTAAATCAAACTAAAATGGAATAAATGAAACACTTTAATTCGCTCATACATACTTATACTTATGTAACTTGCTTAAATTTGTCCAACCTCCGGATCTCAAATAGGATGAATATCTTGAATGTTGACTCCTAAGGTATGTATAAATTAATAGACGACATGCACATAAATAACTACACTATCGCAGACAGACAATTATGAATATTTACACTTCACATGCAAAAGCATCACCTGAAAGATTCACACAAACTATGGGGATCAATGTACAGGACACTTCCCAAAGTGATTTTTTGTGGAGCGAAATGCAATGAACCAGGTTGATAACAGAAAGAGAATAAAAAACCCAAAAGTTGAATGGTACACTTTTGTTGTTTATATGCAAACAATCATCAAGCTAAGATGAATATTTTCCTATATTGTGTAAATTTTTTTTGGGGGGAATGACAAGTTCACTGTTACCCTGCATAACATACCACTTCTAGACAGTTGGATGGTACCTACTGTTGAAAGTCATGTCTGTCGTCGGAAGACTTCTCCTTGTACTCTGCTCTTGACAGCATTCTATGGCAAGCCGAAAAGAAGTGCCTAATCCTAGCACAATGAGAACACCTGTAAAGTATGCTAATGGAATTAGCTAACAATATCTACATCAGTGTACGTGCCTGAACAGTGTCACTTTGATATATTACTTGTTTGTTCTCTAAGTCTAAAAGGAGACATATCGAACTAATTGCTGCATGAAACAGATGCTTGAAAGAAGTTCCATTCTGAAATCTGTCACAATTTTTATGAAGGCATATGATTCTCTTTTACCAGCAAATAATGAGATCTACCTCACCTTTAAGAAACTGAACAGAAGAAGAAAAAAAAGGTATTCGTATTTCTGAAAATTTAGCAGTTACCTCCATGGTGGAACTAGAAGAAATATTCCTTTCTTGGAAATACAAGATACTTAGATTTTGTCCATTCTTTCCTAAAGGATCTTAATGATTCTAAGTTGATAGACAACTGACAAAGTACAGTTGGAGACGAAAATATATAACTGAGATACTTAGCAGACGGATCGCAGTAGGATAAGAATTAAGAATGTTACCTATTATGATGTTCACTGGCAAGGCAGAAACACCAAGAGAGACTGACACTAGCACATCCAACAGCAGTCCTCCAATTAAAATAGCAAAGGCAACCCAAAGTGGACTAAAGCATCTCTGACCACACAAAGAAGCAAGTGTAAGTATGTCTACAATCAGTGGAATAAAGTAAATTCTTAATGCGAAAACCACAAATGGGATCGCCACAACGATCATGTTGGCATTAATAATAAGTAAAAGTCCATTCCACATAAAACTGCAAATTGACTGAAGGAAACAGTGCAATGCTAAATCTGAAGCTCCAGCAACCTTAGAAAGATTGATACCCTTTCATGTTCTTGTCCCGTCAGGTAGGCTGAATTGATCCTCCACAACCAGCTGTTTGACTGTTGAAAAATGGAAAGATGGCATGTTAAAAAACCTCTCTAGTTTATACAGACTTGAAGAGCATATCAAATCCTTGAACAACTAATATGACATCTAAGAGTTGGAAATATAAATCCTACAAGACAGCAAACTTCATTCACAGAAGAGCTGGGAGATTCATGAATAATTTTTCTTTGCTGATACAAGTGATGCAGGAAATAAGTTTATCAACTTTCTTTGCCATATAGATTTCCAAAGAGGGTTCATGGACCTGGGTTGTAGAATTGTAAGAATATACTATTTAATAAAGTTGATATTCCCTAAAAATAAGGTGAAAATTGATGCTAGTTGAAATAAGTTTCGATCAATCAGTTAGTTTGAAACTATCATCCAAGGCTCATACCTAAACTTAAATATAAGTTCAAACATCAGCTAAATATAACTATCATCCAAGTTCAAATTTCAAATATAGGTCTACCGCCAATCTACAACCAAACATAAGTACACAATACCCAAAATGTTTGTTTTCAATTTCTAAACAAATCTTATACATAAAGCACTAAAAAGTAAAAACAAGTTCTAACACATAAAAGAAGGAAGTATCACAAGTTTTCAAAGATGCCTCTGTGAGTTGAATAAGATGGTGAGAAGGCAAGAAGGAACTAGTGGGCATTCGATTGATGAAAGAGAGAAGCGAGGTTTAACTGTTGGATAATTTATGTGGACTAGCATAATTAATAGGATGCTATTGGGCTTAGCCATAATGGGTAGGCTTGGTCCATTATTTCCTCTATATGTAGAGACCCCTACTCCTAACCCTAACGTATGTGGATTGTCGCCCCATTGAGACATACACGTAATTTTTGTTTACGGCGGGTGATAGGAGCAGTTCATCTCTACTTTTCTCTCTGTTGTTTAGGTTTCTGTCACAGAAACAAAGATGAACTCATCGACATCTTCTGTTCCAGGTATTTTTCTAATGTCTAATTTCGTATATTGTGTTTTCCTCATTTGTCATATCATGAATTAGATGTTGTAGATCTTTGTTTTTATCAATTGGTATCAGAGCCAGGTTTACTAATTCTAATATGACAATGAGTTTTTCCTTCTTCAAGCAATCCTTTTCCCTAAATTTATTTTACGATTTGGAGAAAATCATCGTGTTGCGATTTGATGCATCTCCAGCCATTGGGCGAATTCCTTCGTGACCTTCAAGGGAACATGATTGCTTGGTAGTGCGCTTCATGCGTTCTGCTCTTGAAAATCCACATCCCACAGTGGGCGTTATATATTTCTTTGGGAGAGGGAAATATAACCTACTAGATTGTTTATTTCTTTGGGCGTTAATTTGGGATTAGTTGGGAGAAAGAAAAGAGTATCACGATCGGTAAACCTACAAGGTGTGTTCTGCTCTTGTAACCCACTAGATGCGTTCTGCTCTTGTAACCTGCTCTTATAAACTCCATAATTGAGAGATCCAAACGCGATCTTGCTTGCTGACGCCACGCCCAGGCCTGTGCTTGAGGAGATTTACAGTCTGCGGCAGGACAGCGTGCACAGTTGGAAAGTCAGCCGACTGGCGGAACACGAGCCTTGTGTGCGTCGGTGCGTGGTAAATGTTGTATTTTGTTCGGAGTAGGAAATGAGATCAAAGGGAGTCACTCTTAACCACACAATTAATAATGCATGTCTTTTTCATAATGCATGTCTTTATATGCAAAACCAATGCATGTTTTTTTTTGATAATGCATGTCTTTATATGCAAAATCATTTTCCAAGTGAATTACTGTGACAGAACTTTCATCCTACGGGTTTAAAATTTTTAATGGATTATATATGAATTCATAAATATCGGTTATTTTAAATTACAATTGGTATCGTGAAGACTTTAGTTTTTGAATATTTTCCTTTTGTTTTGTCTTGTCTTTAAACTTTCATTATGAATGTTATAAAGACCACAGTGCCAACAAAGAGCTGAAATTTTAGGATGCACTTGCCATCTTACTTGATGCTTAATTCATGGGGTTTCACAATTGCAAGTAATTCATACAATCACTTATTACTTGAAGTCTTCTGTTTTTGGATATTGTCCTTTTGGAAAAGTCAGATCGTGATTACATTAAAATAGTAATTAATGTGAAATAGTAATTAATGTGGCCTCTTACTGAAAAAAATAATAATAATAATTTCAAAGGAGAGGTTTGGAGTTTGGAAGGCCGAATGAGAGAGAGAGGGAGAGGGAGAGCGACGCTTCCCCTCCAGCCTCTCTATTGATCTTCTCCTTGGGACGTTTGGGGTGGATCACAACTAGCTAACCCCATTCTTGTTTGGTTCTTTTTGCTTGCTTAATTAAGGTAATGGCTTTGTTCTTCTCCATTAACCAAATTGCCTACGACATTTGTTATTTTAAATTATCTTAAATTTAAAAGAGGTCTTCTAAATTTAAAACCATTTTGTATTGTTGTTGATATTTTTTCATAGTTGTGAGCTCGCCTTCGCGAGACGGATTATGATAAAATATTATTGTTGGAAAATTATTATTAATGTGGCATTAGGAATTATTTTAATAATGCACTTACCCTATCGGTTTGTCTTTATTGATATAGTTCTAATGATTGGTAATTATATTTTAAAGTTTTCAGTATCCTTTCGATATTAGCTTTAAAATATAATTATTTTATGTGATGTGAGAATTAATTTATGCATTGTAATTCGGGACCCTTCGGCGGGATTACATTTGCATGAGATAAATTTATTGTGGTCATAAGCTCTATTTCTTTTGTTGGATATGCTCGACAATAATCTCCCATTAATATTTAAATTCCAGCTTTGCCTATGAGTATGAACTCTTTACCAAAGTTGAATGGAACCAATTATGAGGACTGGGTTGACTCTATTAAGTTATTCCTTGCCATTTCTAATGTTGATGCTGCCCTTACTGAGAATGAGTCTAATGTTCCCATAACTGAATCTTCCGCTGCTGTTATAACAAAACATGAAAAAAAAAATGGACTCATTCTAATAAAGTCTGTTGGCAACCTTATGTATGCTCAAGTTTGTACACATCTTGATATTGCTTTTGTTGTGGGTGTACTTAATTGGGAGATACTTGAGTAAACCTGGTGTGGCACATTGGCAGGCTGTAAAATGTGTTTTGAGGTATCTGAAAGGTACCAAAATTATATGATCACATATAGGAGATCAAATCATCTTGAGGTAACAGGTTATTCTAATTCTGATTATGGAGGTTGCCCAGATGATCATAAGTCCACATCAGGATATATATTCATATTAGCTGGGAGAGTTATCTCTTAGAAAAGTGTCAAACAAACTCTTACAGCTACATCAACCATGGAAGCAGAGTACATAGCTTGTTATGAGGCCACATGTCAAGCGATATAGTTGAAAAACTTTATTGCTGAATTTGATTTTGTGGAGAGTATCTCTAGGCCTCTCACTATATATTGTGATAACTCTGCCGTGGTGAGCTTTTCTCTCAATAATAAAAGCTCAAAGCGCACCAAACACTTTGAGACAAAATTTATGTTTGTGAGAGAGAAGGTTCAAGAGTTTAAAACTCGTGTCGAGCATATCCCTACAGAGCTTAATATTGCTGATCCCCTAACCAAAGGCATAACTGTTAAAGCTTTTGTTGATCATGTAACCCGTATGGGTGTAATAAGGCCTTTTGATATTTTGGGTTAGTGGGAGTTTATGCTTATGTTTTTGTTATGACATCACATTTATAATATTTGAGACATTGAACAATATTGAGATATTGCTCAAATAATAACTACTGTTGATATTGCTCAAATAATAACTACTGTTGTATATATGTTGTGATGGCATATTGTATATTGTGGAGACATTTCGGACCCAGTCTCAATTTTGTTGTTATTATATGACATCTTGGGCAGATGTTTGGGTCATTCTACTGGGAAATAACACTTTATTCAAATTTTGGCATGTCATTTTGTTGGGTTTTTCCCATTTATCCATATTCCATTTTGTTGTTGGGTCACAGGATATAAGTATCTTACAATGCATGATATCATTATTCCTTCGAATGTGATTTTCTGTATTATTAAGATGCTTATAGTTCCATTTTGGACCTTTTCGTGTTATGTGTTGACTTATTTTGACATCTTATTATGGTCACATATTGTTGATTAATCTGATGTATTAATTATGCTGTCCAAGTGGGAGAATGTTGGATAATTTATGTGGACTAGCATAATTAATAGGATGCTATTATTGGGCTTAGCCATAATGGGTAGGCTTGGTCCATTATTTCCTCTATATGTAGAGACCCCTACTCCTAACCCTAACGTATGTGGATTGTCGCCCCATTGAGACATACACGTAATTTTTGTTTACGGCGGGTGATAGGAGCAGTTTCATCTCTACTTTTCTCTCTATTGTTTAGGTTTCTTTCACAGAAACAAAGATGAATTCATCGACATCTTCTGCTCCAGGTATTTTTCTAATGTCTAATTTCGTATATCGTGTGTTTTCCTCATTTGTCATATTATGAATTAGATGTTGTAGATCTTTGTTTTCATCATTAACGTTGCGACTCTGGAAATGGTACATTTGCAGCAATCTGTCTGGATAAAGGATTCGGGTTAAATAATTACTTCACCTACAATTTATGTTACTTAGCAACTCTTCCATAGTAGAAGACTTACTGGCATATCTCACATTTATTTGAACCTTTAGTATGAAACCAAATATCAATGCAAGAACGATGAGCTTTGGCAAGCTCGCCTCGGCATCTGCACCCAAGATCAATCAGTGGTTCTTCTGCTTGCTGCTGACAAACTCTGCGAAGGTTTAATGCAAAATTAACTACAGGATTGAAAGTCAAATACAACAAAAATAATAATACGGAAAAGAAAAAAGATGAACTGCAATTATTATATTATTATGCAGTTTAATTTTATGAACTAGTTGTCTTAACAGTTCTATAGAAGAAGAGAAGCTTTATGAAAAATATTAGAATAATATTTGAGATTGAAAAGACTGGATGCGAGTAGTTCCATTGATTAGACAAAAATGGTTATATGAATCTCAATGGGCTGTCCATCAACTTCCAGCCTAGTAATATACTAAACATGGATATAGTTATTCTGTGGGGACAATCTTGCGTTCAAAAAACAACTGTGCTTTCGATCCCTTACTAGTCTAGATTGATAAAGAGCCTTGGTAAATGGAGACAAACCTGCAAGAGATAGTACAGTAGCTAAAGAGAACAACAAGCTCCACACTCCTTGATGAGTTCTTGTCCATCTTCCATTTTCTTGCTCCTCCTAGCAATTTTCTTTCATTTTTATTTCTAGAATTGCTCTCCGTTCAACAATTGCATGTTTCTCCTTTTCTCCAATAGCAACACTAAATCTTAAGGTTGACCTATCTATTCCAGAGTTTCACCTTTTCACAAACTCTAGGAATTTACAGGGTACAACCATTGCTTCTGCCATTGATCCTTGATAAAAATATACATCTTAGAATAAAATCATTCCAGAAAACCAAGACAAGTTTTAGTATCTCAATTATGGTTCTTGCCAGCAGAAGAAATTGATTATGTGCCACATATTTTTAAGACACAGGAGCTAATCTCTTTGCCATTAGCTGTTGAGTGTATTAAAAGTTCTACCTTGCTGTTGAATGGGTGTGTTG